>NC_043008.1:4664210-4736710 GCF_006345805.1 Octopus sinensis | reverse complement strand
CGTCCACTTTCCATGCTGGCATGGGTTGGACGATTTGACTGAGGACTGGCTAACCAGATGGCTGCACCAGACTCCAATCTGATTTTGCAGAGTTTCTACAGCTGGATGCCCTTCTTAACACCAACCACTCCGAGAGTGTAGTGGGTGCTTTTATGTGCCACTGGCAAGAGGGCCAGCCAGGCAGTACTGGCAACGGCCACACTCAAATGGTGTTTTTTACATGCCACTTGCACAGGAGCCAATCCAGTGGCACTGGCAACGACCTCGCTCGAATGTAAAATATATATTTTATTAATCTATGGCAGAAGTAGTAGAGTGACTTGAGAGACAAGAGTTTTGTGTGTTAGCAATTATTAAAGTTTGATACGTGATAATGCATGAAACTCTGGTTCCATGAGTCACACTGTTACTCCTGCCAAATATTAATAAGAAATATATTAACAACACCATAGTTTTCTCTTGGATCTAATTTATCTTAACAGTCAACATTGTACTGAGTACCTCTCAATCATAAATGATTTTGAATTACATATATAATATTAAATATAATATATTAGCATGGAATCAGATATTAATTCTTAATCCTATATTTTAATGTAGATAATCAGGTTAAATTATTTCTATCTAATATTGGAATATTGTGAGATTGGAATGCATTTTACCACTATTTTATCACTATTCACCATTTTATCACTATTCACCAGCCTTATTGCTGCAATATATCATCATTTTTTGGTAACTCCAATAATATAATAGTCATTATTTTCATATTTAATTTGGATCAATCTTTCTGGACCATCTTGATTGCCACACATTTTGACAATACAAGAGAGAAGCAATTGGAATATAATTTCTCATTTGTTTTGATTTTGGGAATATATTTTAGTATTAATGTATCCCAAAATTCTTTGCAATTTCTCTGTTTTTGGTGGCTTTAATTATTGCATGCTGGTTTGACTTTGTTGAGACATGCACTCCTGATCTGTAAATAACACTAAGAAAATAAAGATGTCCCACTTAACAAGTCCTTTGGTTAAATGGCTGGACTGTGATAATTAAAGTATATATATATATATATATATATATATATATATATATATATATGTGATGTGGCACTCTGTCAGTTGTGATGACAAGGATCCCAGTTGATCCGATCAATGGAACAGCCTGTGCTTGTGAAATTAATGAGCGAGTGGCTGAGCACTCCACAGACATGTGTACCCTTAATGTAATTCTTGGGGAGATTCAGCATGACACAGAGTGTGACAGGGCAGGCCCTTTGAAATACAGGTACAACAGAAACAGGAAGAAAGAGTGTGAGAAAGTTGTGGTGAAAGAGTACAAGATCCCCCCCCACCACCGCCAAAGCCTCGTGGAGCTTTAGGTGGTTTTGCTAAAATAACACTCACAACGCCCGGTCTGGCAATCAAAACCGCGATCCTATGACTGTGAGTCTACAGCCTTAACCACTAGGCCATTGTGCCTAAACAATATATATATATATATATATATATATATATATAGAGAGAGAGAGAGAGAGAAATGGATAGATAGATAAATTCAATATTTGCTTTATGTTAAATACCTTGAGTACTAATTTGAAAAGTGTCTTCTTCATTTAACTACAATTAATGAAGTGTGGGTGCATGCATATATATATATATATATAATTTCACCTACAAGGTATTCATTATCCCAAAGCATTTTCCAAAGGTGTCACACACTGAGATCAAACCTGAAATGATGTGGTTGTGAAACAAACTTTGTAACCACAAGATTGTTGGAAATATATGCATTTCAAGTTTTATTATAGAATACATAATTTCTTTTGAGGATGTAGTTTTTTTTTCTGAAGATTTTTATTCTGGAGATGGTATAACTGCATATAGATTATACCTAAAGTGCAGTCTTGAAGAGACTTGTTATACACTTGTTACATATCAATCATGTGACTTGTTATATATTATTTTTATGTTCATATTAAGAAATGAGTGTACCCTTGAAGGAGCTATATACAATTATTTGTGAGAAAATTCTGGTTTATGAAGAAAAGAAGTAAATCTCTTGAATGCTTATTGTTATTGGAAATGCTAAATGCATTGAAACCAATTTCATCATCATCATCATCATTTAACATCTCTTTTTCATGCTGGCATGGTTCGGAGGGTTCTACATGAACTGATGATCCAGAGGACTGCACTAGTTCCAATGTCTGCTTTGCCAATGTTTCTACAGCTGGATGCCCTTCCTAATGCCAACTACTTCAGAATGTTAAACTGAAAATAGACTGGCAATGTCAGGGCAAAGTTTCATCTGGAATTAAACCATTAAATTCCTGTGGGGCTTTCTCTATATAAATCTCCCTGTTAGAAACTAGGGCTTTTAATGAAATGCAACTATTCTAGTATAAAAATCATAATATAACAGTTGCATGAATTTGGATGAAACTTGGTGATAGGATGTAATGGTTGTTAGTGTACATTGTGAAGGTCGGGGGGTTTTACTTCTTGCTGTTTATGTTTACCTGTTGTCATATCACTGTCACCTGCCCAGGTAGGTTGAATACAGGTAAACTGATTTAATTTCTGCTATCAATTTCCTGTCTCAGACAGATGAATTCGTGTCCCAGAAGTCTCTGTAATTTGGAAGCTGAATAATTATTATCAAAAAATGCATTCCAAGATATATCTTCATCGGTAACAAAAGTGTCATTTCCTTGTAGTCTCATCATTCATCCTGACAAAAACTTTTCAGAAACAAGTTGAAGAAAAGGTTTTCTAAGGCCCACATAACTAATAAAAGCACCAGATGTGTGCAGCACTTTGTTCAACTGTAAGTGATAGATTGGAGATGGTTATGGACTTTAGTGTCTACCTTGATGGTTTGTTGTGGCTTTTGGCAGAAGTGAAATACTGCAAAAAGTCAATAAAGATTCAAGAGGTAGTGAATGGTTATGCAAAAGGAAATTGCCTGGTTTTGACACAACACACACACACACACACATATGTATATACCCATGATGAAATTCTTTCAGTTTTTGTCTACAAAATCCACTCTTAAAGCTTTGGTCAGCCTAAGATTATGGTAGAAGACACTTGCCCAGGGTACTACACAGTAGGACTGAACCAAGAACCATGTATTTGGTAAGCAAATTTCTTACATTTCAAGATCCTCAAGTTTTATATTGAGCAGACAACCATCATACATACGTACACACATACACACATACATACAGTACATATATATATGCATACACACACGCCCACACTAATTTAGCAGAAGCACTTCAATGTATAGGTGACTCGTGAGACAAATGGCCAGAGGCACATAACATCTCCTCTGGCCATTTGAGTCTGGAATGTGGCGGACGTTGGTCTCTGAGCATTTTCAGTGTTTATTGCTCCTAAGCATCTGCCACGTACAAAAACTATCTTCCTAGTTAGCCTTCCTTTGACATTGCTGCACCTCTTATGTGTCCATAGCTTACACTTTGTGCATCTTATAGAGTTTCTACCTACGCCTTTTCTACAGATCGAGCAGGGCCATCTACCTGAAGGCGTTTGTGATTTGCCTTCCTTCCTACATATTAGGACTTTGGTTTTAGCTAGGTTGATTTTAAGGCCCTTCGATTCTAATCCTTGTCTCCACACTTGAAACTTTGCCTCTAGTTCTGATAGTGACTCAGCAATTAGAGCAAGGTCATCAGCATATAGGTGCTCCCAGGGGCATCCTGTCTTGAATTCGTCCATTATTGCCTGGAGGACTATGTTAAATGGAGGGGGCTGAGGACTGAACCTTGGTGGACCCCTACCTCTACCCTGAATTCTTTAGTGTACTCGTTGCCAACCCTCACCTTACTTACAGCGTCTCTGTACATGGCTTGCACAGCTCTCACTAACCATTCATTTATCCCTAGTTTCCTCATTGACCACCAGATAAGGGATTGGGGGACCCTGTCAAAGGCTTTCCCCATGTCAACGAAAGCCAGGTACAGGGGCTTATCTTTGGCTAGGTATTTCTCCTGCAGCTGTCTCACCAGAAATATGGCATCAGTGGTGCTTTTCCCTGGCACAAAACCAAACTGCATCTCATCCAAAATGACTCTCTCCCTAATCAGTTGGGCTATGACCCTCTCCGTAACCTTCATTACCTGATCCAAAAGCTTGATACCTCTGTAATTATTTGTATCTAAAACGTCACCTTTACCTTTGTAGCAGTTGACTATTATGCTGCTACACCAGTCATTGGGTATGACTCCTTCGTGTATCACCTGGTTAACTATATGGGTGACTAGGCTATAGCCGACACTACCAGATATTTTAAGCATCTCTGCAGTAATTCCTAATGGGCCTGGGGCTTTCCCTGTCTTCATGCTTCTAATTGCCTTAACTACTAAGGAACTGTCAACTCGGATAGCTGGTCCCTCTGTTGGGTCGACATTCAGCAGACTCTCTTTATCCCATTCATTTTCCTTATTTAGCAGCCTCTCATAATGGTGTTTCCAAACCTCTCTCTTTGCATCCTCATTCAGTGAAAATGAGCCATCATCCATGTGAACACATTTCTCTCCTACCACCTCACGATTCTCTCTCACACACTGTCTTGCAACACGAAATGCCTCAAGTCTTTGGTCCTCATGGTGCAGAACATTGGCAAATTTTTTCTTATCTGCTTCCCCTCTGGCTAAATAAACCTGTCTCCTAGCTTCTCTTTTGGTAGTCTGATACAATTCCCTGCTACCACCATTTCTCCAATCCTTCCAAGCCTGTCTCTTTTCTCTAATAGCCCCGTCAACAACATTGTTCCACCACCACATTATTTTGGGTTGAGAGGGGACTTTGCACCAGCCACAGATCTGGTCAGTGGCTCTCAGCAGGTTGTCCCTTAGAGACCTCCAGTTGTCTTCTAAGACCTCCAGATATATATATATATATATACATACACACTGGGCTTCTTTCAGTTTCTGTCTACCACATTCACTCACAAGGCTTTGGTCAGCCTGAGGCTATAGTAGAAGGCACTTGCCCAAGATGCCATGCAGTGGGACTGAACACAGAAGCATGTGGTTGGGTTGCAAGCTTCTCTCCACACAGTCACTCCTGTGCCTATATATATGTATATATGCATATACACAGCTATATATATATGCATGCACACACACACAGATATGCATATGCATACCTAGATACATATATAGACTGCAGTTTCCTCATATCCAATCAAATAATAACGACCATGTCTTGAAATGATTCTGTTTCTTTTGGAATTTGTTTGTTATGTCTATTAGTTGCTGCTTTTGTTTGTTTGTGAGTTTGTTTTTGTTACTCAGCAAATCAATTTACTGGACTAACTGCAGCAAAGGAATTTACAAGAAGAAAAAAATGATAAAGAAGGGGAAATTAATGTAAATAAATCTTCTTCGGATTTCAGAGAGCAAATAGTCGTCAGTTGGAATATTTTCTCATGAATATCTGGCAGGGGTGGTGGTGGTAGGAGGAGTCGTTGTTAGAGGGGAGGCAGGAAGGGAGGTAATAAAGTTGTTTACTTGTATTTTCAGTATATTTTATATTGAAATGCCAATAAATTAAGATACAGACTTATTAAAATATTTAAAATTAAAAAAGAAAATAACATTAAATTTTATATCCATGTGAATATTTTTGCATTTAAAATGTCAAGAACTATGTTTATATATGCATGTTTGTGTGTGTGTATGTGACTATATAAATATGTATGTATGCATATATATGCATGTAAGTATATGAAAATATATATCAGTGTGTATATATATAAAATAAATATATATATATAAAATAAATAAATATATATATATGATATATATATAAAAGATAAATATATATAAGATATATATATATAAGATTAACTTTGTTGGGTACCTCACTAGCAGTATATTGGATATATGGTATCCCATGGTGGGTTGCATTTACAACCCCTATCTCAATTTGTATTTATAAGATATATATATATATGGCAAGCCCAAGTGAGACCATAACCTCGTGGCCTATGCCAGGGGTGTAACCAGCCCCCTTATGCGTACCTTTCCCTTGCTTTCAAAGACCTGTTGAGGCAAGTGAAATCAAAATCAAATTCGATGACTGGCATCCGTGCTAATGGAGCGCTCAGAGTACCATACGAGTGAGATCGTTGCCAGTGCAACAAACTGGCCTCCATGCCATTGGCATGTAAAAAGCACCATTTGAGTGTGATTGTTGCCTGTGTTGCTTTACTGGCACTTGTGCTGGTGGCACGGGAAAAAACATTCAAGCTAGGTCGTTGCTAGTGCTGCTGGACTGGCTCCTGTGCAGGTGACATGTAAAAAACACCATTTGAGCAAAGCTGTTGCCAGTACTGCTTGACTGGCCCTCATGCTGGTGGCACGTAAAAGCACCCACTATACTTTCAGAGTGGTTGGCGTTAGGAAGGGCATCCAGCTGTAGAAACTCTCCCAGATCAGATTGGAGTCTGGTGCAGCCATCTGGTTTGCTAGTCCACAGTAAAATCATCCAACCCATGCTAGCATGGAAAGTGGACGTTAAACGATGATGATGATGATGATGACACGCATACATATACATAAATGTATGTATATGTATTTATTAATTTATATATATGCTTATATGTTAATACCTTGTCAGTGGGAATACCAGGAGAGAGTGAGAGAGAAAGAGAGGAAGAGAGAGAGAAGAAACATTTTCAGATCCAATAAAGCACCCATCTAAATGCCTTACATTGAGCATTAAGTTTCATCTTTCTGCTTTATGACCTTCAGATCTCATTGGTATGGGCCTTACCTTTCACCTGTCTAGGATTTCAAAAAGCAATACCTGCCTTTTAAAAATCGATTCCATCTTTCCTTAGTGTCAGTGAGCAATGGTCATTTAAAAGACTTGCCTGGGACATTATGATATCCAAACATGGAATGCAGAGTGAAAGAACCATTATCTTCAGAAAGAAGCTGGAAAGCATTTCTTTTTATAGGCATATCGTTTTCTAAACACTACACAAGTGGAGAACTGTTAAACCTGCCATGTTTTTAGACAGAAGTCGAGCACAATAAAATAAGAAGAACAACAACAGTAACAACAAGTGATTCAGTCTCAGGTATAGCCACGTGGTTAAGAAACTTGATTTGCAACCATGTGGTCTTAGGTTCAATATCACTGCTCAGCATCTTGGGCAAGTGTTTTCTACTCTGTCCATGGGCTGACCAATGCCCTGTGAGTGCATTTAGTAGATGGAAACTGTGTGGAAGCCAATTGTGTGCGTATGTATATAACTGTATAAATATCTATGCACTCTCACACACACATATATGTGTGTATGTGAGTGTGTGTAGATATCTATGTACATGTACATGTGTTTATGAGTGTGTATCTTTGTTTTTGCTTCCACCATCACTTGACAACTAGTGTTCATTTGTTCACATCCCTATAACTGTTAGAATAAATACTGGGGTTGATTTATTCAGCTGATCCCTTCAAAGCAGAGCCCCAGCATAGCTGCAGTCCAATAACTGAAATGAGTTAGGGATAAATGTCATTTATTTCTTGTCTGTTTTTCCATGCTGGAGGAAGATTTATTGAGGCAATATGTTATGGTCCAATGCACTCCCTTTTGTCAACCTTTACTTATTCTTTAAGTAAGGAACTCTTTTATTTATCCACTGATTTTTACAAGTGTAGAGTTACACACACACACGCACGTCTCTTTGATGATAAGTCTGCTCAATCAGGTTTGATGTAGGACCTAACAACAGTAACAAGCAGATAGTGAATTTAAGTTAGAAATTCAATCTATGAGTTTATACAATTATGATTTTTTTTTTCTGACTATTAACTTCATCTGTTATCTTTAAAGTCAAGGTTAATCATTAGAAAATATATAGTTTTATTAATAACAACTCATCTCAAATCTCTCTCTATCCGCTCAGTCGAAGTCGACTCTCGGTCACTCGTTGGATCAGTGTCCTCCAGTCAGTTCTATCCTGGGCTGCTTCCTTCAGACTGGCCATGTCTATTCCGGTATCACTCCTGATGGTGTCAAGCCAGCGAGTTCTTGGTCGGCCTCTTCCTCTCTTGCCACTGACCATTCCGAGCATGATGTCCTTCTCCAGGGATTCTCTCCGCATAATATGACTGAAATATGCCAATCTACGCTTGGTTATCCCAGCTTCTAGCGACATTTTCGGCCTTATCTGCTTAAGAACTTCTCCAATATTTAAACATTTATTTTGAGTGTCTTGGTCCTGGTGTCACATAAAAAAGCACGTAGTACACTCTGTAAAGTTATTGGCACGAGCAAGGGCATCAGGCAGGCAGTAGGGCTTAGCCCAGTCTTCTGACTTGCCAGCTCCTGTTAAACCCATGCCAACCTGGAAAGAGGACATTAATGCCGATGATGTTTTGATGGGAGCAGTCTTTAGCTCTTTGATTGTGAGAGATAAATTTAAGAGGAAGAAATCTAGGAACACTTTTGATGATAGCAAAAGAGAAGAATCTGGGTTAACTATGGATGTGTTTGCAAAGAGTTGAAACAGGTGAAAGTTATGTCTTTCGAATAATTCAAAGGACAGAAAGTTGTGTTGTGAGGAAGGAAAGTCCAATGGTTTAGATTAGATGTCTGTTTTCCTCCTCCCCCTCCTCTGCTTCAGAAAGGGAGAGGGAGAGATAGATAAAGAAATATAGATAGATAGACAGATAGATAGATAGATAGAGAGAGAGAGAGAGAGAGAGAGAGAGAGAGAGAGAGAGAGAGAAAGAGAGAGAATAAAGATCCCAACAAAAGGATGAAAGTTGTTTTTTAAAAGTTAATTTGCCTGCTATTTCTAGGAAGCCAAGTATCCACATAGAGGCTCCCTTCTCAATTCACTGGTCATAAGATAGGACATGATTGCTTAACTCTCAGCAGAAATGAAACCTATTTTTTTTTACCACACCTATCGAATAGTAATAACTTCTGACCATTGTCCAATTAGGGTAGACAAGGAATGGCTTTGATCTCAGGCCATCAATTTTTAGTCTCGGTCTGGTTGAGATTAGGTGAGATCTAGTATTTGACTTTCTGAAATAGTGAAATCACTCAAAGTACAAAATTAAGTATTTATTAAAACCATGGGCTTCAGTTGTTAGGGTTAAAATATTAATAACACTTTAAATTAAACCGAAACGACTTGTATATATTTTATATTGGTTCCAATATCTTTTCAATATACACTTGCTGTATTTCTATACTATTCAATTATCTTCCTATAATAATTTCCATATGAGTAATTTTATTACTATTTTAATATTAATAATAATAATAATAACAATAATAATAATAATAATAATAATAATAATAATAATAATAATAATAATAATAACAACAATAATGATAATAATATTATTTCAGTTTTAAAAAAGAAATCTTCAAAATTAAACTGGCATTTTGAAATCAAGTAACAAAATCATAATATAATTCCAAGAACATATTTCTTTGAAACTCAAATTATTCTCAGGCAATTGTACCAGTATGATAATAAAAAAAAAAGAAAAAAAGAAAAAAAGAAAAAAAGAAAAAAAGAAAAAGGAAATAAAGAAATGTGATAATAATAGAATATATTCAACAACTATGAATATATATGGTGAAAGATTGACTGCTGTAGGCCAGCTTTTGCATGATCTCATTATTTTCCGTAAATTACTTAAATAATTCCATAGCTTGGCAAGTCTTGGACTACAACAAAAATGATGAATATATATATATAAATATATATATATACATATATATATATACATATATATACACATACATATATATATATATATATATATATATATATATATATATACATATATATACATATATATACATATACGTACATATATATATGTAAAACAAAGAAAACTGTTAGTAAAAATTAATAAAGAAAAGAATGAAAAAAATTAAATATAATTAGTTAAAAGAGAAATAAAATTAAGAAAATGAAAAACAAAAAAAATGAGAACGAAGATAGAAAAATGTAAGAATATAATAAATAGTCTAAAGATTATTGCAAATATAACTGTGATAAAAGAACTGAGACCCAGGAGGAAGTATTGTTACTATGTTGTTTCCTTTAAGGGCAGATAATAAATTCTTCAATGGAACAAACCAAATTTTCTAATCTCATTTTTAAATTAATATCATGCACTTGGAAAGACAATTATTATTGTTGTTGTCATCATCACTGTCATCATCATCATCATCATCATCATCGACATCACCACTGTCATAAATTTAGTGCTTGTTTTCTATATGTTTGTATGTGTTTGAAAAATCTACAGTGCACTATTTCTCCACATGCGATAAACCTATGTAATTTCATCTGTCAATCTCAAAGTTCTTACAGCTAAGTTAACAAATTAATATTAATATATTCAATGAGTGGAACATTAAACAGCAGTCTAGAACTAATCCTTTGGTGAAGGGAGAAAATATATTTGTCAGTGGCTAATAATATTATTTTAATTATTTCATCGAGTACATGTTTTGGCGTTATTGACATCATCAGCTAACGATGGACATCACTGTACTTCCCAAAGTAATATTCATTTAATGAATGTACAATAATATTGTACACTAATTAGTACAGAAATATAGAATGGTTTAGAGAATAAATAACTCCCTATTCAGGAAAAACAATAGCTACGTTAATGTTATCATATTTAATCTTGGGAGCAATTAAAAAAAAAAAACTGACAAGAAATAATTATGTAGCGGGGAGGGGGGGGGAAGCAACAACATTAATCAATGACTAATGTTATTTCAATTTCTCTTTCTCTTGACAATTCTTAAAATCTATTTTCTTATATCTTATGTATTTAATGAATATTTTCCATTATCAACTTATTGCACTTTTGATATTTCCTTGCCATTATATGTTCATATCAGCTTAGTTGTCTATTTAAAAAATTTTTTATATTACTGTATCACATTTGGTGAACAATAGTGTTGTTGGCAGCACGTTTCCAATAGTAGATCTTTGGTTCACTATTTTTGACACCAAGATAGACAATGGAGTGTCTGTGTGACTCAGTGCTGAACATGTATCACAAGGAACATTGTTCAAAAAGTACTGATTTTTTGATTTTCTTATTAATGTTCAAATCTTTAGCTGGAATACATCAGTAAAATACTCACGTGTATGCACACATCATCATCAGCATCATTTTTATGACTTCTTCCCATCCTGGCATGGGTTGGACATTTTGACAGGATCCAACAGTCCAGAGAACAATGTCTTGTTCTAGTGAATCAGTTTCTATGGTTTCTGTAGTTGGATACATTTCTTAAGGCCAACTGCTTTACAGAGTGTACTGTGTGCTTTTTTTTCTGTGGCACCAGCATTAGTGAGGTTATCCTGTATCTTGCAGGACTAAAGAGCTTTCTCGACTGAGAGGGAGGATATGATAGAGGATGATTACTGTAAGTGAAGTGTTGTGAAGTATGATGGGAGGAGCACACAATTTATGCTTAATCAAATACCACTTCCCCAAAACTGTTTAAACTGAAATTAATGTATAAGACATATATCGTGATTGAAAAGCAAACACCTTAACCACTCAAGCATGCCTATGCCACATAAGCATATGTATGCGTACACATGCACACACACACACATCATGCATATATATATATATATATATATATATATATATATATATATATATATATATATACATTACCTCAAATACTCTTGCTCTCTCTCTCTCTTTCTCTCGCAATTATTCAAACCACTCACAACCCTTTGACTGTCTCTCCTCCTGTATTGGCAACACCTGTCTTATCTCTCACCTTTCCAGAGTCATTATCCTCAGTGACTTCAATGCTGCTAGTCTCGAAGCCAAACTCGTTTCTATTCTCAACTCTTTACACCGACGTGTCTCATCCTCTCCTCCCATCCTAGACTCTCATGCAGACATTCCAAACACTTGTTATCACTTTCTCAGCTCTAAACCTAACCTCTATCAAACTGTAGCCATCTTTGCCCCTATCAGTCATCCAACCACTGCCTCGTCACAACTGCTCAACACACAACCACACAACCATGTACCACACAATATCCCCATCCCCTCAGACCCTTTGGCACTTCAAGTAAGCTTCACCAGTTTTATATCACTTTTCTGAGGCATCAAAAGTGCTCCACTCTTGACCCTTCAGAAGCAGCTAGATGAGTGACTGAAACCACTCTTTTAGACATTATTGTACATCATCCATACAACAAAAGCCTGATATCCTAAGTCCTCCAAGTGGTTCACTTGTAGTCATGCAGCTGCTGTAAGGGCAGAAACAAGCTTACAATGCCTGGAGAATGTCATCCACTCCCCCAAACTAGCTGGTTCTCATCTAGCTGTGCATTTACTTTAAGATCATTATGCAAAGGATACCTTTGTGTATCACACAGCCATCCAACTTCCCTGCCTCGTGAATGATAGCTGATCCTTTTGGTTCCTTATTAAAAAATTTCCACTCATCTTGTAAGTTCATTTTTTGTCTCTTCTTTTAAAAAATGCTGACTCTTGAAGCAGCTCCATTTTATCTGCCTCCATTTTATCTGTCTGTTTTACATTTAACTCCACATCCTTAGCCAATCCCCTTCAAAGCTTCCTCCTTCCACTCCAATGCACTCCTTGCCCAACTAACTTACCTCCACATCCAACAATACTCACGCTTATGCTAACAACATGACTCTTCATTTTCCCTCTCTATGTGTCATCTACAATTAACTTAGATATGATACACAAACCTGCATTGGTTCCATAAATGAAGACAGAGCATCTTCCAGTGGCACATACCTGCTTTGTCTCTTTTAACTGACAAAAAATCTCACACACTAGTCATACCAACAAAACAATACCGCATTTCCTTCTATAACGTCAAGCAGGAGAGCTCTCACAGTCACTCCAAATTCTGGGTCCCACTACCATTGAGGATATCTCTTTGTAAAAGTACATCCTTAGAGTTGTTAGGACTACTCTCCAAGGACTATCTCTTCTTTTTAGAGTCAGAAGAGATTTCAGCCCCTAATAGCTTCTGATACTCCACAAAGATCAAGTGAGGACCACAATGGAGTAATACTGTCACATCTGGGGTGGCAATGCTGTTACGCACACTGACATCCTGTATTGCATCTTGAGAAGGGATACTTGACTGATTGGCACCCCATCACTAATAAATAGACCCAAGTTTCTGTGCCACAGGCATGTTTTCTCCTCTCTCTATCCATTAATAAGGCCTCTATTCCACAGCTGGCTGGTCTTGTACCTCCACCCCCAACTCATTCGTTTCTCTACCTCTTGTCAATATTGGTCCATGCTAACCACCATGTCCAGCCCTTCATCTCCAGAACATTGACTCTCTGGAATTTCTTTGCCGTTCATGCTTTGCAGCAGGTGTTGACCTGCAATAGTTCAAATGGAACATTAATGGCATCAGTCTCACTAGACTCAGAGGGACAGCAAGGCTTATGGGCTCTGCCCCTTCCTTAAGACTCAAGGCTGACCCATTGTTTCTCCACACTGAGAAGTCACAGCTTTGGTACAACGAATACGTGTTTGGAATGCCTTGGGAGAAGATCGCAAGATGGATTCTTCAAGATGAACCAACTGGCAGAAGACCTCGGGGTAGACGAATAGTGAGGTCAGTGATGCTTGAGAAGACAGCACGAAAGTGTAATGACAGTTTTTCTGAGAGGAGCCAATGGAAGAGGTGCTTGAAGACTCTTCTCCCATGACCCTCCAAAGAGTAGTGGGTGATGAAAATGGATGAATGATCATCCGTTTCAATGATGAGTATACAGCTGTTTCATCATTGAATAACCTAATCATTTAATTAATGTGTAAATGGCTGAGTATTTTATATATACATTTACTCTGAATCCAGGCTGAAAAACCATGACAAAAATGACATGGACTTTTAAATCAGAGACACAGTCCACCAAACTGGTTCCCTATTCAGATTCTGTTGTCTAAAATTCAGGTACTGTGGTCAATCCTTACTACAGTCCTCCCAAATCAAATCACCCGTGAGACTATTGTAAAATTTATTCATTTGCCCAAGATTCTATACTGTGGAATAAAACTCAGTTCTCATATTTGCTCAATGTGGCTATGCCTGTATTCAGTGTGTGTGTGTATGTGTGTGCAAGCACACACACATGCATATATATATATATATGTACACACACACACACACACACACACACATATGTATACACTGGGTGATTGCAGCCCCTGTGAGCATGTATGTATACATTTATGTGCTTTTCCTAGAGCATTAGAGCATTTTGGCTCTTATTTCTAGCAATGTAGGTGTCTTGATACCCTTAGTCGCGTTTTCCTTTATGTTTATAGTTTTCCTTTATGGTATCACATTCCGCATGGCTGTTTATATTATTTTATGTGTGTATGTGTTTGTGTACATTCTGTGAGTAATAACCTGGTGTAGAACTCAATATACTTATGCTCCCGAATGAAGCATTAGTTAAGTAGAGAGTGGTGATAAGAAAATGAGACTTCAAAGCTATGAGGTGTTACTCGGGCCCTCAAGTCTGAGTTTGCTGCATCTTAAAGCAGAAACGGCTGTAAGCTAATGAAGTAAATGAGATAATCGTTTATTCCTTTGCCATTTCAGTTACTTATAAAGTCATGGCTCTGTGGTAAGAAGGTTGCTTCCCAACTACATGGTTCCAGGTTCAGTCCCACTGTGTGGCACCTTGGGCAATGTCTTCTACTGTAGCATCAGTGCAACCACAGCCTTGTGAGTGGATTTGGTATATGGAAACCGAAAGAAGCCCATCTTTTCTCATATATGTTTTATTGACTATATATATATATATCTTTATCTATGTGTGTCTTGTTGGGGCAGAAGCGCAGTGTTAAACTTGCCTCCTGAGAGGAAGACATAGACTGGCATCTGATGCAGACGTACAGTGACCTCACAAGAGAGCAGGAGTTGGGAGAGTGTAACATCCTCACAGACCCCACGGAACCAGAGACGGAGTTTGACATGTCAGAGCTGCAGCTAAAGAAAGTCAGGGAGGAGGTTATCCACAGAACAAGGACAAGCTCTGCTCCTGGACCGAGTGGCACTTCATACAAAGTGTATAAGAACTGTCCCAAGCTTCTGTTGTCTGTGGAAAATCCTCTGAGTCTTCTGGAGAAGGGGGTAGATCCCAGAACAATGGAGAGTGGCTGAGTGGGTGTGGATTCTGAAGGAGGAAAACTCCACCCAGGTAGACCTTCATCTCCCTGCTTTGTGTGGAAGCAAAGATCTTCTTCAGCATTGTTTCCAAACGGCTGCGTGCCTACCCGGGTCAGAACGCCTACATCGATACATCTGTCCAGTAGGGTGGCATTTTGGGAATGCCAGGCTGTGTGGAGCATACTGGTATGGTGACACAGCTGATTTGAGAGGCAAGAGAGAACAAGGGTAACCTGTCTGTGCTGTGGCTTGACCTGGCAAATGCATTCAGCTCCATTCCACACAAGCTGGTTCAGCTCACGTTGACAAAACATCATGTCCCCATATATATATATTTGTCAATTCCTTGAAAATGGTGTCATAACCCCAAAATATTGAATACAAGGTAAGTTTACATTGATTCACATATTTGTTTTCTTGTGATTTACCTTGCATTTACTTCGCATTGTTCTGGCCTTACCCATGAGCCTTTATACAATATATATATATATATTATATATATATATATATATATATATATATATATATATATATATATATATATTTACATGTCAATTTAATACACACACTGAAAAGCTTCTAACAGTTTCATGCTTTTATGATACTTTAACTGGACATAGTTATAAAATGTGCCATGTATCCCCAAGCAATCTTTCAGGCTCTGTTTAAGCATTAAATATATTTTAGAAATAAGGCTGCTGGACAGTGGGAAAATAAGAAAAAAGGAAAAGGAGGATGATATAAGTCTTATATAATGAGGAAAGGGCAATTTGTCAGAAGAAGGGTGATGAAGAAACGAAGATCCCCATCCACCCTAACTGCAGAAACTGCAATTAATGCAGTTTTTTACTTCTTGTTTTTTTTTTTTATCTTCTCACTGTCCAGTGTCCTTGATTTTAAAATATATCCAACACATAAACAGACACTGAAAGGTTGCTCAGAGATGCATGGCATATTTTATAAATATGCCGAGTTTAGGTATTAAAAACGTAGGAAACTGCTCTTTCAGTATGTGTATTAAATTGATATTTATCTCTTACTTTATTCTACCGATAGTGGATCTATAATTTATGTATATATATGTATATATATATATATATGATGTATTCGGTATTTAAATAAAAAAATATCTTAAAGCCTATATGCTGAATCTCAGAAATGCTTCCAAAATTTTAATAAGAAGTTTTGAGAGATATGATGATGTACCAAAAAACAGGAGAGTTTTGAAATAGAAAGATAATAATGTGCTGAAAGAAGCCATAAAAAATGATTGCCTACCATTAAGGACTTCAACATTGAAGCTGGTTACATCCATGCCAGAACGGCAAACGTAGTTGCCGGCATCATCCATATTACTTTTTTTAATCAGTAGTTGACTCGATAGAAACTTCGTATTCACCGAACGCTGTCTGGTTATGAGTACCCCTCGTGTAGAATCATATTTGATCTCATTGCCATCTTTGAACCAATCTACATCCTCGGGGATATAGTCCCCACCCACAACATTGCACACCAATATTATGTGATCACCGACAGTCACAAACGAAGTTCCCGTGAGATAAATATCTGAAAAATATAGAATTTGGTGTTCGGTTTTTAGTTCTCTCTATTTTCAATATTGTGGCTCAACTATAAATTCTTATTTGTTTTTAAGTTAGATATGTTAGTAGTAAGTTAGTAAGTTAGTATCTACTTATTACTTGAAAGGAAATAGAAATTGAAAATATATATAATCTTTTTTATTATTTTTCTTTTCTTTTTTCATCTCAGAATCTAGGAGATGAGGAAGGAAATCATTCATATGCAGAGAAATATACATATATGCATGTATGTACATACATATATATGCATGTAAATATACATATGGTATACAGACACACACACTCACTCATGCACGTATGTATGTGTGCATATATTTAGGTAAAATGAGAACACCTTTCTTTTCAAACGTTATATTGAAGACCCAAATGTGTTTTAATTAAGTCTTTTTTTTTTTTTATTAAAGATCTTTTTTTCATCTTCCCTTATTAGTTTCATATGTTTAATTTGAAATAATAATTTTTATTTTGCCAAACTAGACATAAAAACCGAATAAGGAAATATGATAAAGTATTAATAAAAACGTTGAAATCAAACACAGCCAGGTCTTCAATGTAACACACACCTAATATCTGGATGTTTCTATTATCCATTTCTGCTTTGAAATATTAAATCTAACATAAATTAAATGTCTACATTATTTAAAAATAATTATGCATAATGATGGAGTCCTTAATCTATCTATCTATCTATCTATCTATCTATCTATGTATCTATGTATCTATGTATCTATCTATCTATGTATCTATCTATCTATCTATCTCTACCTACCTACCTACCTACCTATCAGTCTATCTTCCAACTATAAATAATTAAATATTTGTAGGATTCATTCGAATCAAGAAATGAAACGGCATGTTGTAATAAAGGCTGAACATAGCGATTTAGAAATATCTTGACCGTTAAAAGTTGCCAGATCTTTCATCTACAAAGTTTGTAAGAAGCTAGAGATTGAAGATGGAAACATATCGCCAGTATCAAAGTATAAAACACATTCTAAACGCACTGAAATCATCAGAACACCTGAATTTATCCATTGATTACAATACCAGAAAGGCTATGACGTCAACTGCAAAAGATCTCCATGTGTTAGAAGGAACAGTCAGAAATATTGTCCACGAAAACATCAGATATAAGTCTTATATGATGAGGAAAGGTCAATTTGTCAGAAAAATCAAAAGAAAATCACTACATCAGATCTAAAAGGTTCTTAAACAAATTGAAAAAAGCAGAAGATTTGATTTGGTTTTTCTCAAACGAGAAAAACTTTGACCAAGGTCAAAAAGTTAACAGAAGAAATGACAGATGGTTATGTGCAGACCCTTCTGAAGTTCCAGGTGTTATGCATACAAAATTTCCTGAAACTGTCATGGTTTTAGGGGTTGTCAACAATGAAGGACATTTGATGCATCCTTACTTCTTTCCAGAAGGTCTTAGAGTTCTGCTGCCTACATTGAGGTCCGAGTAATGTCCAAAGTGAAGCAGGACCACTTGATTTGAGCATGTAGATGATTTAGATCTCATATAGAAGCAGTTGTTGAAGCTGAAGGTGGCTTTATTGAATAACATTCTAGAAAAGAAGGTTTATTTTTATCCTCATAGCAATTTTTGATAAATATATTTATTATCTGTTATTATATGTTTTTTCTAATAAACTTAAGTCTGTCCTCAAATATTTTACGCAACCTGTATATACACACACATATATATATCTGAAAAATATCAAACATAACTATATGTATATATATATATTGTATACACCCTGAATTGTTGCCAAAATGAGTGAGTCAACATACATTCCACATCCTGGCACTTTTTTAAAAACCAAATATCAAAATTGTGACTCACCAGAAGAAAACTGAAGAAGAAGGTGTGTTTTTTTCATGATGTAATTGAATCAACAAAAAAAAAATCTTTGATCTTATATATCTATGTATATGTATGTGTGTACACATATATATATATGTACACCTGGATACATACGTAGGTGCAAATAAATATGTGTGTGTGCCTGTGTGTTTTATATACATATGTGTGTGTGTGTGTATGTATATATAAATATATACATACACCCACACGTACACTTTTGCTCAAGTTTTTATGATTAACAGTTTTTCGTATTAACTTAGTCTCTATCAGTCTTTTATGCTTAATTTCTAACAAAAGTTTTCAAGAGAAGGCAATGTTCCTAGGCCTTCTCAGTTTCATCTTTTGGGTGAAGTGGTTGTTGGTGGCATTTATGGATTATTGCAACATTTTTGCTGAATGAAGCAAAGTTCACTGGAATGATGTTGTTGCTAATAAATTTACGAGTGCTTCATTTAAAATTCAACTGCTGACTTGTGAGTAACTGTTCTTAGTTTAATACTAGGGTGTTGCATCTGTATATAATAAAGAACTAAAAAAAAACAAGTAGAAAATAATACTATAAAAAAGATTAAACCTCCAGCATTCTCTTGGTTTCTGTCTAATGTTTGAAAGAGAAGCTGCTGTTGCATATATATATATTATATATATATATATATATACGCATATATATACATATATAGTAATCATCATCATTTAACATCTATTGTCCATGTATGCATGGGTAAGACAGTTGACAGGAGCCAGCCAAGTAGAAACTCTACCCAAGACTACTGTGTCTGTTGTGGCAGGGATTTTACAGCTGGATGCCCTTCCTAACATCAACCACTCTGCAGAGTGGACTCAGTGCTTTTTACATGGCATTAGCACAGGTGAGGTTAGTTTTGGCATGATTTTTACAGCTGGATGCCCTTCCAAACGCCAACCATAAAACGGTGTGGACTGGATGCTTTTAATGTGGCACCAGCACTGGCAGGGTAACCAAGTAACTCACAAGACAAGGAATTATGACAGGGGCAGGGGGCATTTGAGGAGGAGAACTTGTGCCAGAGGATGAAAAGCTAGAGTGTGACAAAGAGACAACAACAACAATAATAAATGAACCGGATATTATTATTATTATTATTATAAAAGATCAGACAAAAAAGATGTGTTTATTAATTGATATGAGTATTCCTTGCAATTACAATATAACATCGAAAGAATTTGACAAGATCAGTAAATATAAAGACTTGCTAACAGAAATTGAAAAAATGTGGCATCTCAAGGCAACTACAGTACCAGTGATTGTAGGATCTCTAGGAATGATAAAAAAAGGCACTGAAACCTATTTGAAAATGATACTGGGCTTACCATCGCTACAGGAAGTGCAAAAAATCGTGTTAACTGGAACGACTCATGTACTGAGAAGAGCATTATCGCTATGAAAACAACATCCATCCATGAATTTATTTATTCATTAATTTTTTTAAATACATATTTTACCTGTGAATTTGCACGTGTAATCTGGGAATGCATACAATGAGCTTCTCTGCCCTAGGTGTGCGGAAAACACTCATCAAGAAACAAGAAAATTTGAAGAAAGAAGGAATAATAATAATAATAATAATAATAATAATAATAATAATGATAATAATAATAATAATCCTTTCTGCTAGGGGCACAAGGACTGAAATTTTTGAGGAAAGGCTAGTTGATTATATCGACCCCAGTATATAACTGGTACTTATTTCATTGATTCTGAAAGGATGAAAGGCAAAGTCGAACTTGGTGGAATTTGAACTCGGAACATAAAGATGGATGAAATGATGCTAAGCATTTTGTCTGGCATGCTAATGATTCTGCCACCTCATCACCTTTACTACTACTTCTACTACTACCACCACCACCACCACCACCACCAACAACAACAACAACAACAACCTAAGTATAAGACTGGCAGTTTATTAAGCCCAGAAAGATGAAGGATAAAAGTGACCTCAGTGATATTTGAACTCGGAGTAAAATGAAATCTACAAAGAATATCCCAAAGCAATCCATACAACATTCTAAGGAATCAGTCAACTGACTGCCATTTTATGAAGAGAAGTCAAAACTGAATGAGTCTAGATAACACGAAACTGTATTCCTCTTATTCTACAACAATTTCCACAGAACCAAATTAGTGAACTCATCAACTCATTACTTTAGAAGTTTTTAGTTCCTACTTGCTCTGTGTTTGCATTCTCAACATTCACTTTTTCATATGATTTTGGGATATGGAGATTGTTATGTGATTATTAAGTTGTTCTTTTTTTTTATCTCTGCTAAGCTAATCTGGTTATTTTTTTTCTTGTACATCCTTCCAAGTTTTAATAGATAAACCTTATCAAAGTTAATGCTATGAGGTGTCTATAACAATTTTGCTTTTTTTCTCCTGGTTTCAATCATTCAACTGCACCCGTAGAAGAGCATCACATTCAGAGGTTTCCAGTTGACTATATCAACCATTATTTTTGTAAGATAAGAAATTGGATGCATAAGTTTTTATCCCACACTGGAATAAACACACACACACACACACACACAATTTCTGTCTCTTATACCAAACTTCATTGATAAGGCGGCGAGCTGGCAGAATCATTAGCATGCCAGATGAAATGCTTAGCGGTATTTTGTCTGCCATTACATTCTGAGTTCAAATTCTGCCGAGGTCGACTTTGTCTTTCATCCTTTTGGGGTCGATTAAATAAGTACCAGTTACGCATATAATCGACTTAATCCGTTTGTCTGTCCTTGTTTGTCCTCTCTGTGTTTAGCCTCTTGTGGGTAGCAAAGAAATAGGTATACCAAACTTCATTGATAAGCATTTGGTTAACACAAAACAACCATGGTAGAGAATACTTACTCCATGTACTGCACCACATGGTAGCAAAACACACTTTTAACAACACAACCTCGCCTACATTTATAGTGTTTTAACAATTGCACAGAAAGTATATGATTAGATTGTTCCCCACTAAAATTCTAAACCAAGATATCGTTATGTCTAATTGGTTTGTTCTATAAGAGCTAATGACTAAAAAAATATATGTACAGAAAATTGCATATATTTACACTGAGCTCAGATTTGAAACTCAGTAAATAAAAGTCTCTACAGAGTCCGCTGATAAAGAATCCTCAGCTATTGAACTATAATTATTGGTTTGATTTCACATCTATAATACTTGATATATATTATTTTTGCCAGTATATGTTTACTTGTTAACTTCTAGAAATTTCAGACCAGATAATCAGAATTCTTTGAATTTAATTGCTAAGTTGCTCATTTGTAATAAGTGAAACTTTCTTGAAGTTCAGAATTTTATTGAAGTTGTTGTTTAGACTAAAATATCTTGTGCTGTAGAATGAACCACATTTAAGTAGAGAAATACCAAGCATACACATACATGCACATCCTCATACTTAAAACACAAATACATAAGCTGTAAACGAAGCAATTTCCTAATGCATAAAATAAATATAGCAATATTCTTACTAAAATCAATATTAGTCAACTACATTAGACCAAAAGTAAAATTAATAGTCTTCGAACAACAGAGAACCACAGAGAAACACTGAAACGGGGTTAATTCCTTCATCTTAGTTGCAGAATATTATGCCACATCGTTTAGCAGCTATTATCAAAAGGTAACAATGTGATAGCCAATGTTTGGATAATGAAGGACATTTCTTCATATCTAAAACGTATTTCAAAGCACACAAAAACACAATGACAACAACTTGTAATGGTTAACTTATCTCGTCCAGAATAAAGTTCCAGTTGACCAAAATTTCAAAGGAAATTCTTTGACTCAAGTTTTGATATGCACTTAATCAATTGTAAAAATGACCACTGCTTTAACAGTACCACTTGCCATTTTTGAGTGAAGTATTTTATGGTTAAAATTTCTTTCATCTCTTCATTGTTCTGAAAGTATTCAGTAGTTTAAAACTTAGAAGCAAATCAGGTTTGTTTTACAGCACAAAGTGTTGCTTGGATTTTCCTCTGGATATTAGGAAGGAGTGTATGGAGAATCTAATTTCTGCTGTACTTGTAAGACAATATTAACATTCGGAAGCATCTTATAAGCTCTACTTTTGCTTTCAGATGCATTCTTCAGTTAAAATTTGATTTTAAGTTAATCATTTCTTATATAACGAGATTGTTGATAATTACTGATATGTAAACTTCTCTCTTCGTCACTAACAAGAAACAGTGTCTAACAGATAATCTACAAACTTTACAAGTATAATCTTATGCAATAAAATTTATTCAGTCTTGTCGTATTCAGAAAGTTTTCAAAAGAACACATCTAACAATCAAAATAGCAAAATTTTTAAACATAATTTGTGCTCAGCGTTACTTCCATAGCCATGAAAATATAGCCCTTCATAAGTTTCAAGAAATCATAGGTAAGGCTAAAGACAAAGAAAATAACTATGATATCCAAGTTATACTATATATATTATTTAATGTTCATGTTAGCATGGGTTGGATGGTTTGACTAGAACTGGTAAAACTCCATTGTCTGTTTTGGAATGATCTCTATGGCTGGGTTCCCTTCCTAATGACTACTTTACAGAATGCACTGGGTACTTTTTATGTGGCACCAATACAGTCATCAAGTAACTTGCAAGACAAAAACCTCTTCAGCTGGAAGTGGGAAGAAATAGTGAGCTGGGTGAGGGGGGGCGCTTTGTGCCAGTTGATGAGAGATTAGAGGTATAAAAGGACAGGGATAGGTGTCTTTATATATTATATATATATATATATATATATATATATATATATATATATATATAGCTAGCATGGGTTGGACGATTTGACTGAGAGCTGGCGAACCAGATGGCTGCACCAGGCTTCAATCTTGATCTGGCAGAGTTTCTACAAGGGCATCCAGCTGTAGAAACTCTGCCAGATCAAGATTGGAGCCTGGTTCAGCCATCTGGTTCACCAGCCCTCAGTCAAATCGTCCAACCCATGCTAGCATGGAAAGCGGATGTTAAACGATGATGATGATGTATATATACAAGTACAAACTTCCCTCTGGTGAGTAAGGGTGCAAATCAGCAGCAACATTAATAAGAGTTAAAAGAACTCTTAGCCACAGGCAAGCGCTTATCTATTGATTGACAAGGGAGACCAACCTCCCCACAGCAAGAAGTGTTAAATCATCAATGATTTCAGATTGAGTTAACTCTCATTAAGGACCCTTACTCCATTGCCACGGTTGGAGGGGATTCCCCTTCTCAGTTTATAGCAATTACCTTAGGAAGAAGCATTTGAGGATTTGGTCAACTGGTCAAGTGAAAATTATAAATTACTGAGGCAGTTATCCGAAATTTAAAAACCAAAAGGCCCAAGTACAAACATCCCTAAAGCAACCAAGGGTGCAAATCAGCATCGCTAGAAATATATGTGCTTTGCTGTGGCTAACAGTTGTTTTGACTCTTATTTCCATGGCATATAAGTAACGAAGATCACAACAATCCCTCTGAGTAGGATGCTGGCTCATCACGGGGCCACTCATTTACAGCTGAGTGGCCGAGGAGAACAACATGAAATGAAATGTCCTTCTCAAGAACACAGTGCACTACTTGGTCTGGGAATTGAAACCTTGCTCTTGTGATTGTGAGTGCAATACCCTCAACTACAAGGCTGTGCACCTTCACAAATTTATTTAGTGGCTGGTAATATTAGTTTCAAATTTTGGCACGAGGCCAGCAATTTCAGTATGCTAACGATTAGTGCCTCATGGTATTAAAACTGCAATGTGCGTTGTACTGATGATTCATGACAAAAGTTCATTCTTTGGAAGGCGACTGGCATTATCGCGGGGTCAACAATCTTGCTTAGCAGCCATTTTGTTCTGGTTTTAATCCTGCTGCGAGACACCTTCAGCAAGCACCACTTGTGAGCTAATCTCAGATTGATTGACGCTTTACAAGTAAAACTTGGGAGATGAAATCTGTTTGAAAGTCAGCAGGGTCAGTTATGCCTGTTGTGTGTGTGTGTGTGTGTGTGTGCACACATTTGTGTGTATTTCTTTGCAGAGTTCAAGGAGGCGTAAAACTTTTATTTGAGAAAATACAGCTTCTGGTACATGTGAATGTGTGAATGAGACTGTTCCTACATATGTGACATGACAGTGTCATGCCATATTATACTGTATGTATGCATGTATCATCATCATCATCAACATCATTGTTTAATGTCTGCTTTCCATGCTGGCATGGGTTGGATGGTTTGACTAAGGACTGGCAAGCTAGGAGGCTGCACCAAGCTCCAATCTGATCTGGCAATGTTTCTACAGCTAGATGCCCTTCCTAATGCCAACCACTTCGAGAGTGTAGTGGGTGCATTTTACATGCCTCTGGCACAGGAGCCAGTTAGGTGGCACTGGCATCGATCACACTTGAATGGTGCTTTTTACATGCCAGTCTGGCAGAACTGGCATGTCACGCTCGAATGGTGCTTTTTATGTGCCACCAGTACGGGAGTCAGTCATGCGACACTGGCATCCGCCATGACTATGATTCCACTTGGCTCAACAGGTCTTCTCAAGCACAGCATATTGCCTAACAATTGAAGAAGGGTACTTTTAAATGGGCCAGTAATGTGATAGTGGCATTGGCCATGGTGGAGTATACTAACTTCATTTCTTTCAAGCCTAAGCATGTCCTCATCAACCACAGCTCATGTTTCACTGCTGTGTAGCATGGCTGTTCACACACAGGCATCATACAATCTACCTTTCAATCTGAGTGAGAGACCTAGGCTATTCTTATTAAAATATGCTCTCAGAGCATCAACTCCCACTACTGACTTGGTCATCTAGGTAACGGAAGTTATCAACTACTTCTGGTTTTTCCCCTGGCATGTGATGGAATCTGCTTTCGGTACATCTTTGGTATTTGTTGTTCAAAAGCTTCTTGTCCTTAAAGGCTTGGGATAAAAATTGGCCCTTTTTCATCTTGTATGAAGAATACCAAATGTCTTCATACACTACCTGCCTGGCAAGAAACTCAGACACTCCCATGTCTCTGGAAATGGACCTGATTGACTTGGAGGGATCATTATCAATCATGGCCTGGGTCCCACCAACAAATTCAGGAGTTCTTTTCTTATCAGAACGATCAGAGTGAGTTTTCTGAGCTGCTGTACCTTCATAATCACTAATAGACTCATCCAACTCTTTCCGAATCCTCTGCATTGTCCTCAGATTGACACCCAAACACTCTGAAATGTTCATAGTGGAGCTTCCAGCACATATGCCAAGCACTACAGCATGCCATTTCCAAATTTCTGGCAGAATGAATTGTGTCATGGTGTTGTTTTTCTCACAGACGGTGCCCAACTGACCCTGTTATACTGTGTAGCCGACAAAATAAAAAACAAAAAATGTGCATGTACAAAATTAAAAATATAAACTGGTGACAATTTACCCATTGCACTCTGTGTGTGTGTATATATATATATATATATCCTTTAATTTTGTTTACAGGAAACATTTTGAATATGTATATAAAAGCTCCTGTGGAGGCACATAGCCTAGTGGTTAGAGCTGTGGACTCACAGCTGAGAGATCATGGGTTCGAATCTCAGACCGGGCGATGTGTGTGTTTATGAGTGAAACACCTAAGCTCAATGCTGCTCCAGCAGAAGGTATTGGTGAACTTCCACTGATGCTTTCCCCATAACTTTCTCTCACTCTTTCCTCCTGCATCTAGCAGCTCACCTGTAATGGATTGGCATCCCATCCAGGTGGGAAACCAGCCCTTACGAACCAGGCATGGCTTGTGAGGGAACAAACAACATATAAAAGCTCCTATTCTATTATGTCAGCTACTGCCTCATGATGCCAATTGGTGATACCAGTTTTTGGGGGTTGCACCAAGCTGTGCTGCTATAATGTAGGAGAAATGTAGTAATAATAATAATAATAATAATAATAATAATAATAATAATAATAATCCTTGGATGGAATTTATAAATATCTAAAATATTTAAAATATTCATAAATTACATCCAAGGATTATTATTGTTATTACTATATATATATATATATATATATATATATATATATATATACACACATATGCATACATACATGCACATAAACATGGGTTGTTGAATAATTCAGATCTACTGAAGAACGTCAAGAGTGACAACTCAGGAATCAAAATGAACGTAAGCTTGCAATGGAAACTTAGTCTGATGCTTGGCAAATACAGGGACAATATAAACCCAACTCGATGGACGAAAGTTTATATTTTTTTTACAATATACTAAACATCTTATGTTGGCAAAATTATAACAAGATGAATGAATATTTTATCACAGACACAAATCAGAATCTTTGGTTTACCTGAATAGATTAAGAAATTGCAACCATTTAAAGTCCTTACGGAACTATTAAATCATCAAAGCAGTTTCTATATTGTTGCTAGACTTGTTATAAAAATATCAGTCAAATCTCCTTCGAGTCACACCCTACTTTCTTACAAAATAGCCAAGTAGCCTTCAAATCGACCATACCCTTTAAAAATGAAAGACGTGATGAATAATGTAGCCTTAAATAAAATTTTTGAAAATATTATGATGTAGTCATGGTTAGAATGCCATTTGATCAGAGGGCTGCTGGATCAAAGATGACCTGGGGTTAAACAATAACAGCAACTTAAAGAGAACAACAAACCATATGAACACAACAATTATGATGGGAAGTCAGACCCTTGTGGACGCAGATGCACATATCAAAGAAATGTAAGAAGATATCAGTGTTGTTCCTACATTTGACTGAGAAGAAGAAGAAGAAGAAGAAGAGAATATGAATGTGTGACTTGATGGAAGAGAAATTGCTGTGACCCAGGTGTTTCGTGCTTGGTGGGAAAATGGGAAGAAGTTATCGTCAGAGGTCTGGCATGAACGCTTGCTGCAGATGGATTCTGCTGAAGGTACCCAAAGGCTCAATGATGGTGCTAAATTGGGTGGTGAATTGAATCTATTATCCAGAACGATTGGTGATCGACTTTTCATTGGCATAACAATACCCTACCCTCATAGATCTGCAAGCAATAGATGAAATCCATGCCAGCTGGGTTTGAAATATCAGCCTCTCCTGCATCAACTGCAACAAACTTCAAAAAATCAGCAGTATATAACAGGTAGAATAAACACGGCATTGAACTTTGCCCTCACAGTGGTGTTAAAATACAGTGGATATAGTCCTGATGAAAGAACACAAGTGACTTAACATATTGTGCTGATTCACACAAAAAATAAATGAATAAAAATAGGAGTCAAATCTCCCTCAAAATCTTCATCTCACAATGGAAAGGTTACATTTGATAATTTAGAACTGGATGGTGTTCACTGCCTGAAAGAAAAAGATGTCTGGAATACTTTTAATTGTATATTTGTTCAATTTGGGCTGACCTGAAGTTAAATAACAGCTACCATCAGTAAAATACACAAGTCAGCTAGGGAACTTCTATGTGGTCACTCATACTGCAAGAATTAGCAGTCAAATAACCCTCAAACCACATCTTACTAACTTAAAAGGAGAAAGATGCATCTGATAATGTTGTCCCGAATGCACAGGTCTTAGAAAAAAAAAAAAACAGAAGAAAAGAAAGATAAAAAATGCTGACAGTGTTTGAGCTAAACAATGACAGCAACCAAAATAGATAAAGTGAAAGAGAGCACATTGACATGCAAGGAATGGTTGTAGATGATGCTATAATCTGTTTTAATCACACATTTCCTGAAACTACACATTCAAATCACCTGAAATTCTCATAGATATAATACCATCACACCAGAACATTATGATAAATGTATCCTTGTATCTCCCCAGAACAGAATTTCTGCAAGTTAACTTCAGTAACATCTCATCTTAAGTTTATTTGTTTATGAAGTCATTTCAGAAAAATTATGCATAATTATCAAAAAAGAGGTAAACATACAGTGATGTTTATAGTGAACAAATAGTTTTTCTTTTGCCTTGCTGTGAAGAGAAGATACTGTATTACAACCACATTTTTGTCTCTATGACCAGAAAAAGGAGACAGACGTGACTAGTTTTTCCTTTCTTACTGCTTCATCAGTGACCGATCACTCATTTTCCCACTCGTAGATTAAATAGTATCTTACGACTATTTATAGTATACATAAACTTGAACAAAACTAAACTGATCTGCCTTAATTTTCATTAAGATGGTACATCTGTTAATAACATTTAATTAAATGATGATGATGAAGTACACAACAACATTCGGATAAACAGAGATAAAAGGTCGAATTATGACTGTGTGTTAATAGTAAACATGCTTTTAACTTAGCAGTGAAAAATAGGTACTTTTCAATTGCAACCAGAAAAATTTATTCTAAATACACCCATAAGTTTGAACTAATATCACTAGTTATCCTAATGTTGTTTGGTGTAGTGCTTCTCTGTGTTAATTAAACATTTCCAAAGCTTGCATTTATGATTATTTATATTAGAACAGGTCAATTTAATTTTATCCAAGTTTGTATGTACTGTAAACAGTTATAGGCTACTGTGTTCTCTCTATATATAAGGCTACTATGTTCTCTATAGTTAAGGAAATGAGTGACCTTCCCTAACGAAGCAATAAAAACACTGAAATGTGACTTTTTTTCTGGTCCCAGAAATAGGAAAATGGGGTTCAACCAGAGTATGTACTTTTCATAAGAGAGGCTAAAGTGTGTTTAATATAAACAAACACTCATAAATGTACCTGACATTTGTTTATATATACAAATACAGTGTGGGGCACCTGTTAATTATGCTGTTGTCTACATTAAAATGTCACCAATTTGTAATTATCATTCAGATGAAATGGTTTGTAATTGATAAAACAATGGTAAACAATATTTAAAAACAAATTGCTCTTCCTACATGTTCAATGGAGCAGCTTGCTGGATATAACAGCCAAATGTCTATCAAAATCACAACCTACCATCATAAAGAAAGAAGGGCACTTTAAATAATGTAGTTCTAGATACACGTCTGAAAATAAGAGGGGATGATCATGGCTGGAATATCCTTGATCATAGATCTGTTTCATCATGGTTGACATGAGGCTAAACAATAATGACAACAATAATAATAATAGCAACAACACTACATTGTTTGATGAGATAATGATGTGGGTGGGGGCCCAATGTGTGGTTGTTTGACCTGCTAGAAATAGCAGTAGAATTTCACTGAAACCACACCGTACTGTTTTAGAAAAATGATGGACAAATTAGAAAGACATAATGTGGTATTAGATACATTGTATCTGAAAAGAAAAAAACCCCAAAAAATAAAAGAAAGAAAAATAGACAGGGTCAGTCATGACTGGAATGCTTTTCATCATAGGTTTCCTGGATCAAGGATAGTCTGGATATAAACAACAACAACAATGGTAACAACAACAACAACAACAGCAACCACATTATTTGATGAAAATATGTCTGATATAAGAGAAAGTGAGAGTGAATGTTTTCCAAATTTCAGTTCTAAAAAGACGACAGACAGATAAAGCTGCAATGAAAACAGTTTTGAGAGAATGACTTCATTGAAAGTTAATAATTGACTCTAATATATCAGAGAGTTACAAGGATGAAATGATTTGTGATAAGACTGCTTGCATGTTTATAAATAAGTGGTGTGCAATGCTATAAATTTAGAAGATAAAGTGAGGTGGACGACTGACGAAGGAAACTATTTCCAGAAATGCGAACAGCAGTTTTAATTGTTGACTGATTAAAGCTCTTTCTTCCTCTAACATGATTATTAAAGTCTTTGTAGTTGCCTCACCCGAGGGTGGGGTGGGGTGGTCGTGGGAGGAATGGAAAATTATAGTTGATGTTTAGATATGGAGTAAAATGAAGATATTTTCTGAATGTTTGTGTCTCTTTCATTCCTCGTTTGAATTAACAGATAAGCACATAAATAGATGTCAGTGGACAGTTATGATGTAGATGCTGCACTTCTAGAGCAACATCAATTGTGTTGGTGTTGGGCAACACCTGTGTGAGTTTTGTTCTAACTGATAATATATTGTAAAGTTATGTGAAAGGGGAAAAGTTAATTGACTGAGATCAATTCTAGTTCTGTTTGGCAATAGACTCTAGCTTGTTATTATGTTGCATGACTGTGGAAAGGAAAAGACAGAATAAAATAAAATAAAAGAGATAATCCATAGAAAAAGAAAAAAATAATGGAAATGAAGAAACTGACAGGAAAGGAAAAAAGTATGAAAAAATGTTTTGAATTTTTAGAATTATTTCAATAATCATAAATATTTCCAATAAATGCAATTATTTTGATAATCATAATTGTTTCAATAATTACAATTATTTCAGTAATTACAGTTATCTCAATAATCACAATAATCACAATTGCTTTAATAATCACAAATATTTCAATAATAATTACCTCAATAATCACAATTACTTTAATAACACAATTATTTCAGCAATTATTTCTCAATAATTACAATTATTTCAATAATCCCAATTACTTCAACAATTACAAGTATCTCAAGAATTACAATATTTTCAATAATTACAATTATTTTAATATCATACACAGTTATTTCGATGATTATAATTATTTCAATAATCACAATAGATTTCGGGAATATTCACACGGTAAATAAAAATAGAAGAAAAACCTTTGACAAAAATTACAAACTAGAATGAAGGTTCTGACAAAGCATGAGGTACTTTTTCTTAAAGAGACTGTACTCTAGTAGATTAGATCTAATCTAGCAGACACAAGTGATAGACTGGCAGAGAAAATACTTTGCAGCATTTGGTGAAGGACTTTTATATTCTTATTTCAAATCATGCTGAAGTCAACTTTACTTTTTATCCTGCTGAAGTCAACAAAATAAAGTACTAGTGCAATACTAATGTTGATTTAACATAACCACTGAGAGCTCCCTGCACCCAAGGTTCCTTTAGGCAAGAGACTGTGGGTGGAAAAAATCTACTTGATGGTGTTTGCATTTTAAGGGCTGATAATGGTGTGAATCTAAATGGCCACATTGTTCCCGTGAAGAGCAACAACCCCTAAGTATTATTAGCTGGGATAAATGGCACATCCCTCATTATGTACTTGATACAAGCTGATAGATGTAGAAAATGAAGATATTACTGTTGCTTATTTTATGAAGCCTGACAGAAGAAATGAAAATTTGGCTTTTATTTAAGGTTTGGTCAAAGGGAAAAAGAAATGCCTATGTCATTCATAAACTCTTTGAAACAGATGGGCAAGTCAATTCTAGTAATTTTGGAAAGGAAGGCTTGGGTATAGCGGTTAGTGTAGAATTTGAGGGGTGAGTTGAGTGGTTGAGGAGACAGGGCACCTCCCAAAACATCAAATCAGGTGGTCTACTGTTCTGTGACATAACAGAGAATAAAAGAGAGATCTTTACATGAAAATATCTAGGATGAGAATTAAAGATAAAAAGACTGAAAGGTTACAAGAAGAGAATTTAAAGTAAGGACATTTGTATGAAGAATCACAGCCGGTTGTGAATTCAACAGAAACTATTCCACCATTTGAAGACTTCATAATTTGTATTCTGTCATCAAAGCTGCATTTGACTTTCACTCACGAAAGATGGTTTAGTTATCCTAGATTTCAGTGGTGCAGTTCAACACTGTAAATAACTGGAACACTATATAATCAATGAGTGTTTTTAGTTTGTAGTGCTAGAATCAAATCGATCCATAGGTCTGGAGGAAGCAAAATCAAATAAAACAGGTTTTACATTGGTTTTTAATGACTTAGAGGAGAATGGCTGTGCTGTTGACCCTTTTCAGACTCTCTAGGAAAGGTGAAAGGAAGAGAGAAAATTGTTTCCAGATTAGAGACCAGGCCTGAATGCTTGTAAGAAAATTTTGATCAGAGATTGAGCCAACGAAAGTAGATTCTTCCACTGTTTTCTTAGAGATGTTGCTTAAACACTTTGAACTATGTATATTATGTTGTGAACTATCAAACATTTTGCTTTTAATCATATTTCCATAAATACAGACAATGTGCATTCACGCTTCATCTTTATAAAGAAATTCGTAATTTAGACAGTTCAGTTTAAATGAGTTGTTTTCTTTAGCTGTTCTTATTCATTGAACTTGTACTTTGAGGTTCCGTAGTGACCCGGAGTATTTCTTCTAGCTTAATTAAATAATTTCGATATTGGTATTATTCATCATTTCATCTCTCTCTCTCTCTCTCTCTCTCTCTGTGTTGTGATTCCTCATTGTCTTACAACAACAATTATACTAAACCCCTATGAGTCAGTAGTGGTGTTTTATTGAGTGATAGATTCAGCTTCGAAAAAACAAAAATAATGTTCCCCTGTGAAATTTGCACACATTTTTCCATCTACCAAATTCCACTCACAACGTTTTGGTCAACCTGAAGCAATTGTTGAAGACATAGTGGGATCAAATGTGAAATCACATAGTTACAAAGTAAACTTTTTAACCCCATGGTAATTTTGTTTTTATCACATCACATGGAAACCTTTTGCAAGGAATTGAAAAATATAATTTTGATTCTAAATGTTGAATTATTGGTTAATGAAGTTGATATGCTACGAGTTCTTGGACTCTTTAGTTTTTGATTTTTAGTCATTATAACTAAGGCCACACTGGAGTATTGGCTTGGGATATAAAAGACAGAATGGTAAAATGGTAAAATGTTCAAGGTAGGTAGTTATTGGAATTATGATTGTCTTGACTAAAGTGAATGTTTATATTTACACCTTCAGAACTTGATTGTCTTAATTCCAAACAAACATAGAAGTTCTCTTGGTCCCTCTACTCTTGACCCAGTGAAACATCCTGGATGTGACTGTTGGAAGGAGCACGCAGTTAGTATTCGTTTCAGATGAGTAAACTGCAGTAATGTGAAATGATGTGCCTTGCTCAAGAATACAACACAGCATCTGATCTAGGAATTGAAGCCATGCTTAAAATTGTGAGACTAACACTATGATCACTAGGATACTTGCTTTCATGATTAGTATTGTAAAGGATAAGAAGATTAGTAATCTAGAAAATTTTAATCTTGATAAGAGTATTAATTGTTAAATTCTTATAACCACAAGTACTTTAATATAACAATTATTGGGATTAATATGTTCAAAGATAAAAGATTGTTTTCAATTTTTACAGCTACACAAAGTTTTGAGCAGTTTGATCCTCATCAGATGTCTTTCCATTTCTGGTTGTGAAGCAGGAAGCATTATTTTTCAATTAAGAGTAATAACACTCTTCGTTAGAAGACTGCTGATGCATATGATCTAAAGATGTGATTAATTGTCTGCAATCGTTAGCTGTGACCTTCCTGAAATAATGTCTTCTAGGGTCATAATCAATTATATTGACAACAGCATTTTCCCTGGGACTTATTTTAAACGATTTTGGAAGAAGAGAAACAAAGTTGACTTGAGGATAAAAAGATATAATTAAGATGTAAAGGAACACATACAGCATATAAAGTTAATTTTTGTTTGATTCTGCCCATGCCAGTCCAGGCAATATATTTAAATGATGATGATGAGGATATCATTATCCTCATTTAGCATTTGTTTTCTATGCTGGCATGGATTGGTCAGTTTGACCAGAGCTTACAAGCAGAAGTGCTGCATGAGACACTTCAGCTTCTGATTAGGCTTGGTTTCTACAGCTGGATGCCCTTCCAAGTGCCAACCACTACACAGAGTGTGCTGGGTGCTCTTATGTGGCACTGCATAAGTGCTGCTATGTGATACTGGCATGAATGCTTTTTATATGGTACAGTGTTCTTGCAGGTCAATCGTCAACCGGGGGGACTGACCTGTATCTTGGTCCCTTATCATCTCATCTGAAGGTTCAGCACCCTGAGGTCATCCTTTATATATAAATGTATATTCTTTTATTCTTTTACTTGTTTCAGTCATTTGACTGTGGCCATACTGGAGCACCACCTTTAGTCGAGGAAATCGACCCCAGGACTTATTCTTTGTAAGCCTAGTAGTTATTTTATCAGTTTCTTTTGCCTAACCGCTAAGTTACAGGGACGTAAACACACCAGCATTGGTTGTCAAGCGATGTTGGGGGGGGGGGAAACAAACACAGACAAACAAAGATATACACACACATACACATATATACAATGGGCTTCTTTCAGTTTCCGTCTACCAAATCCATTCAAAAGGCTTTGGTCGGCCCGAGGCTATAGTAGAAGACACTTGCCCAAGGTGCCACACAGTGGGACTGAACCCAAAACCATATGAAAAGATGAACAGACAAACAATTGGCATTGGTTTCAATCAGGGCATTTACGTATTTAACCACAGAAAAGATATAAAAGCTAACTTCCTGGACATAACCTTGGAGTTAAACTCTTCATTATACTCCCTGTACCATAAACTTAATGAGAATCTAAAATATATTAATATTCACTCCAATTACCACAGATTAAAAAGCATCATTAATAGAATCTTCATTAGAGTATCTAATCTTTCTGCAACTGAAGAAGTCTTTAATAACCACACCACAAGTGGATTTCCTCACAGAATAAAAAAAAATTCTTACGTAATACAAAACTTAAGAATTACCTAGTGCAGTTAGATCCTAATTCCAGACTCTTAGAGACCCACTAAAAATAAGAACATCCACCCCAATCCTCCACCACATAACATTTCACAGAACATGTCCACCTGCCTAATCCTAAACTCAAGAGAACACATATGATAGATAATCCTGGGGATGAAAATATACCACAGATATCCAACAAGAACAGGAATATCATACCCTCACAATTACCAAACAAAAGCGGGAGGAGAAATACACTTTGATATACACTCTGCTTCCCTTGAAACTTTAAGGGCTTACCTAAGCAGTTTTTTTAGCATTATTAAATCTAGTTTCCCGTTACAGCATATGTACCGTTCAGTTTTTAAGTTATCCACTCTTAAATTAACCCATTCAGCTAGATCTAATATTGGATTAATTATAGCCACTTCAAATTGGTGCAAAATCAATGGATATAATTCACAAACCATAACAAACGGAAATAATAATAATGATACTTTTGCCTAACCCAACAAACAACACAAAATGTCCTCCTCTTGTATTCGTAATTCTTTAGGACATTTCAATTTTATCACAAATGTAAACACAGTAATACGTATCCCTCTACACATAATTCTTACATGCATGGAATAGTTCAACTTCAAATGTCTATTTAACTTATTTACATTAAATCAATATATTTACTTTATTTAGTTTTGTTTTAATCTGTTGCACATCGTTATATTATTCATCTAGCGATTACTTATATTTTTATTCATCACAGAACTTACAATTTAAATTCTACCTATTTAAATTAAATTAATATATTTTCTTTATTTCCTTTTATGTAGTTTTAATTTGGTACACGTCACTTTATTATTCATCTAGTGACTACTTCATATATTTTCACTCTTCACTGAGCTTACATTTTAAATACAACCTCTTCATAATTACAATTATTCAATCCTCTGGAACCCCATATTAGCTACTTGCTTTTTAACCTTGTACATGTCTTTCTTCTCTACCCTACAGCTTCTACTCTTGATATTTAGTATAACCCCTTCCTTCCCACACACACTGCTTGAACCATCATGCCAAAACTGCTATTATTAGCAGATTTTCTTTATCCTGTCTGCTATCCTCAATACCTCGGCCCAACCCCAACCGCTGTCTGTTAATTCTAATGCATTTGCCACACTTGACATTGCCATTATACAATTGGCCGTTTTCATCCGTTGGCAATCAACCTCTGCCCTTCTACACTCCTACTCGCATTGACCATTCCATTTCTATGTATCTTCCTCTGACTCAAAAGTCTATATTTCCATCACCTGCGATGGACGTTAGTTCCTATCTACGCTCTTATCTTCATGACTCTATCTTTCCTTTCTACTGGTTAGCAGTAGACCTTCACTGCCGATCAACCTCATTCCCTCACTGATGATAGAACTCATCATTACAAACGTTCCTCGACAACCATCTGCTTCAGTTTCTTCTCTTTGAAGATGGAACACACTGCTGCTGTATGGACAGCTTATATTTGTTTGCAGAGAAATGCACCATATGCACCTCTATTCTTGAAACTGTTGAGAAAGAGGGAGACTATCTGCTCACCTTTTTAATTCCCTTTTCCCTAAAGATCCACTCAAACCGATGCCAGTCGTTTGCTTGTTCATCTTTTCATTCTATTGTACATGTACCTGCTCCATGATAAAGTGTCTCTAACCATTCATTGCCAGGCAGCCATAGCACCACTGATTTTTCTTTTAGTCTCAGTTCAAACTGAAGTTTTAGGAGGCAAGTCAACTTAAGCACTTATTGTGTATATATATATATCTATAACAACACAAAATATGTGTTTATGTGTGTGTGTGAATAGTAACAATCTGAGGAAAAGAAATCCTTCAAATGGGTGTGTTAAACATCCAATTCCCTGGTACGTCAGCTGAATACCCTATAAATATTGGTATAATTCAATTATGAAGATAAATTAAACAGAGAGATATTCTATTGACAATCCAATAATTTATTTGTATTACAATATTACATGATATACTATGATTACAATATATCATAACATAATATTATATAACATAAACAATTATTTAAAAAAAACATAAGAGGCCAACATATTGTTTTGACTTATGTATGTTTTTTCTGATATACATATGCATAATAACAGTTCTCTTATATATAAAGTCACTTCAGGGTCATGGTTTAAATATAGACGAAATTGCAGCCATCCTTTCTCATGGAATTTCGTCTATATTTAAAGCATGACCCTGAAGTGACATTACATATAAGGGAACTGTAATTATGTATGTATAGCAGAAAAAATATATTCAAGTCGAAACAATTTGTTGGCCTCTTATGGTTTTTTAAATAATTGTTTATTTTATATAATATTCATAGTATATCATGTAATATAAATAAATTATTAGATTCTCAATAGTATCTCTCTATTTAATTTATCTTTAAATAAATATATATACACACATATATATATGTATATGTATATATATATATATATATATATATATATATATATATATACACACACACAGTTAGTAGATAATTTTCTCATCTAATATCTTGTGCAAAACGGATTTGTAAGATTGACTGTAATGAATCTATACTGCTGCATACTTTGATTACGCGCGCGTGTGCACACAAGCTCTCTCTCTCTCTCTCTCACACACACACATAAAACACTTGCCTAAGGTATCACATTTTGTGGCTGCACCTGAATCCATGTGACCACAAAGTAAAATTTTTAATTACATGCTCATATTTGCACCATTATATTAGAAAAATATGAAATGCTTCACAGATTTAACTGACATTTACATACTTATAAAATTTTTATTTGTCAACATGTCAGTATGAGAGGCTAAAAATACAATGAATAAAAGAAAAAAACAAAGAACTGTCTGTCGCAGAGTATTTTTATATTGCTTAAGACTTTTTGCAACTCATTCAAAACAGATGCAGATATGGCTGTATGGTTAAACTATTTGCTTTTGCAGCTACCATGGTCTCACGTTCAATTCCACTGTGTGGCACTACAGTCAAATGTTTTCTAGGTTCAGATCAACCAAAACATTGAGAATGAAATTTGGAAGCTTCTAGAATGAAATGTTCCTATTCTTGGGTGGTAACCTTAATGTCACAATCACTTAAAAATGATTTTCTGATCACTGAATGAATTTGGTAGAGTCTGTGAGGTTTCAAGCGTTTCTGCTAGGTCTCATGCCTCAGATTGTTTTACTTCTTTTCTCTAGATTCAAACATAGCCTGAAAAGGGACAGGGGAACTGCATTTCTCTTCTCTCTGACTGGCCAATAGTCAAAAAATATCTGATTTACTACAACTCAACAACATATTGATAGGAATCCAATTATGTTAGAGTGAAACTAAACATTCTTCCTAGAAGACTAATGTACTTTCAAATGATTTGATGATAGGTTTCCTAGCAACACATTTTCAACATCTTCTTGTATTATATGTGAAGTTACTTGCACTCTTAAATCATTTAAAATCTAGTAAAATCTATAAATATCATTGCAATACCTGAAAAAGAAAATGTGCAAATATTTCACACAAACAAATGTTTTGTTGCTATTTTAATAGATTTTACACAGACAGGGGAAAAACAAACAACAAAATTAGCTAACTAGATACATACAAACATACATATAAATATATATTTGTATATAAAAATAAATATACATAAACTGTATGTGTATAAATGTATGTATGTATGTATGTATGTGTGTGTGTATATATATATATATATATATACACACACACGTATATATAAATATATATAGATATGTAAATATCTCACCTATATATATATATATATATATATATATATATACACACACACATGTATATCCATATGTGTTTTATATATATATATATATATATATATATATATATATATATATATATATATATACATATATATATATATGTACATATGTTTGTGTGTGGGTAAATAATTGAATATAACGGAAACAAAAATCTAGCGCTTTAGTTGATTATGCATTTGTGTAAAAAAATTAGAGAGAGTTTGGCTTGAGGAAAATCTAAGTGTATAGCTGAAAAGTCACATTCTATATAGGTGAACAGAGAAAAGAAATAGAGGGAGGGGAAAAGAGGAATTATTATTTCCTGTAATAATTATCTGAAGTCATTAAGGAATAAAAAGAGTGTCAACATTAAATTAATATGCTGTTTATTTTTATCTGTAATTTGGTTGTTTACCTCTTTTAATACCAACAACTTGGAAGGTGTCCATATTAAAGTGTTTGTATTTAGATCAAAATCTCATTATAATATAAATGACATCATGAGGCTCCGTTTAGTCGATGCCAGCATATGTGGTGCTGTAGAGATTTTATTAAACCGCTTCAAAATGTTATCATATTGTAAAATGATAGAAAAATATAGGCTATCTACTCATTTGGAATCTAGTCATGAAATGGTTTTTTTGAAAAAAATGTACTTTAATACTATTGATGATTGTCTGTTTCAGAAATACGTTATCTTGGAGTGGGCATGCATACTGTCAACTGATAATAAAAGACAGCAGTACAAATATTTATATATTTTTATATTCCTAAGCAAACTGTAAATAACAGTTTCAAATTTTGGCACTAAATCAGCAATTTTTATAAGGGGAAAGTAATAGTTAATTATATCAGCCACCAGTGTTCAAGTGGTACTTATTTAATCAACCCCAAAAAAGATGAAAAGAAAATTTGACATCAGCAAGACTTGAACTCAGAAGAAATGCTGGGGCAGGGATGGTTCAGCCGGTTCACTAACTTCATGTCAACTATAAATAACAACAACAAATCATTAAAGAGAGTTAACTAATTAGCGACAAGATAACCCCTGTGTGGTTGCTTGACATGCTAGGAATAGCAACCAAATAAAACCATACTGTCTTACAAAAAGACATTAGATAATGTGGCTTCCTGGATTCCTTCTGTATAGGAAATAGACAGGATGGTCACAGCTGGAATGCCTTTAATCATGAGTCTGCTTGATCAGGTCTGATCTAGGAGCTAAAACAACAATGGCAAATGACATAGTGGACAATGTACTTATATACACTAAAAATGACCATGGCTGGAATGCATTTGATCATAGGTGTACTTGATCAAAACTGGTTTGGAGTGAAATGATTGGGGTACTGAAAAGTTCCTGGCTTTAAGGATATCACGAAAGGCCTGGCTGGAGGCCCAACTTTCTGGGTTCTTTTATAGGGCTTAGAAAAACTGAAGGACCACTGCAATAAGTATGCAAACCTGAGAGGGGAATATGTTGAGTAAAATCATAATTGACTGACCTGTATTTTCTTTTACCCAAAGCCAGGAATTTTTCAATACCCCCTCGTATATCAACAGAATAACAAACAAAGTAGCAATCAGCTTCTGATCTCCCCCAAATCCCACTTTACCATCTTTAAAAAGAAAAAGATATACACATTGGATAGTATAGACCCAGATACAATACGGGAAAATGATAGGATAAGGATAGCTATAATGACTTTAATCACAGCCTTACTCAACCAAGGTTAACAAGGGGGTGGGGTGGATGGGAGGTTCAACAAAAACAATAAGATGGCTTAAGTACAAAAGAAAAGAAATAAAAATTTAATGTACTGAAGGAAATAATTCAAATGGTATGAATCTATCTTATAATAATGAAAGCTGCTTATTAATTATTTTGGAGTATGCAACTTTTACTAGAAGAGAGCAATTATTAAAGTATACACTGTGAAGAAATTTTGTATACATCTAGTTTTAGTATATTTTTATCAACATGTGGTTTTTAATTTCTTTTTACTTTTGAAGACTTCTACATTCTACATGATTCAGCCACAAAACTAAATCATTATTCACTGTGATGTGGTTATTTTACACTGTGACATAGCAGTTTTTAACACTTCCGTTTATACTTTGGTACAACTGTAGAAGTTATTTCACCCTTACTAACAATAACTCTGAGCACCTTTTCAAACTCCACCTGTCTAACACTCGTGGACATGTTTACAATGTCAGAAAACAGCACAGCTCCCATGACTTTAGGAAACATTTTTTTATGCTAAGTGTTGCTGAAGCATGGAACAAACTGCTGGCATCAGTTGTTAGTTGTTGGAGCAAAATTAATTCATAATTAATTGAAATTGCATTTTATATTGGAGAACCCCCCCCCCCCAAATCTTACAAGCTAGGTGCAACTGTTATTGATATCTTGGGCAATTGTGTCTAAGACTGACCAAAGCCTCGTAAGCAGATTTGGTAGAAGGAAACTGAACGAAGCCCATCATGTGTATGGGTGCATGTGTGTGCACGTGTTTGCTTCCCTGCACTGTTTGACAACCAGTGTTGGTTTGTTTACAGCCATGTAACTTAATGGTTCAGCAAAAAAGCAACAAACTGCTAGAATAAGTACCAGGTTTTAAAAAAATATAACAAGTGCTGGGGGTTGATTTGTTTGTCTAAGCTGCAGTGGCTGCAGTCTAATGATTGAAACAAGTAAAAGAAAAATGATACTGAAAGAAAAGGGGAGAGAAATTCAAGAAATGAAGAATTAATCTCTCATGCTTTGTGAGGGAATAATCTGATCTTTATTTTTAGGCAAGAGACAACTAGAGGCTTGTTTTAATCTATTGGGCTTTATCAGCATAGAACAGCTCACTTAGATGCTAGCCATGCTGGGACACAGCCTTGATGGGTTTGGGTGAGAAAAAATCAACCTTGGTGTTTATTTTTAATACTGGCACTTATTCCCACAGTCTCTTTTGCCAAACCACTAAGTTACAGGGATGTAAACAAACAAACACCAGTTCTCAAGTGGTAGTGGATGACAAACACAAGCACACATGCACACACACACACACACACACACACACATACACACACACACACACACACAAACACACACAATAGGCATCTTTCAGTTCCCATCTACGAAATCTACCCACAAGGCTTTCGTTACCCTGGGGTATAGAGAAAGACACCTAAGATGCCATTTGGTGGGAATGACCTGGAACCATGCAGTTAAGAACCAGGTTTCTTACCACACAGCCATAACTACACTTTGCATAATTAAAACTAAAATGAGCAAAGGAAAATAAGCTCAATTAGATGGAACATGAAGAATTTGAATGGATAAGTTAAATTAAGGGCAACCTCATAAATGCCAAAAGGATTTCAGGTCTGATTTCAACTTTGGCAACAATCTTTCATTTCAATATTTCAGTTTCTTTTGTTCATCTAAAAATATTTGTCATCAGAGTATTTGTGTAAGAACCTTTTATACAGCAGCAGCTGTCTTGGTTTCGCTTGTTATTATTGATATTGTTGTTTATCACACAGGACAAACTTGATTGAACAAAGCTATGATCAGAGGAAAGCCAGCCATGAAAACCCACCTATAGTTATCTAGGTTTATATTAACCAGAGATTGTCTGGATTTAATCTGATATTTCTGATGTTTAGCTCCAATTCAACTGTAAATGGGTAGACCTATGACAGATGCAATCCATGACCTTTTGTTTTTTAAGGGTCTTTGAGATTGGTACGAAAAAGTGAGGAAGTTATCCTTAAACTAGAGCCTAAGCCTGAATTCTTGTAACAGAAGGCAATCTACAAGAGATACTCAAGAATTAGACAGTGGTGCTAAACTGAGCAATAAATTAAGTCTACCAACCAAGAACTCAGAACCAAAGTAGCCAAAACAAATACCACAAGGTACCTTAACTGGTCCACCACACAGTGGGTGGGTGGAGCTTGTGCACCTCATAATTCTGAGAGCTATGTCAATAAAGCATAAGCTCCTGGATGGGCCTCCCATGTTGGACAGATCAATGGATAGGGGCCAGTCCAATAAGGACCACTTCTTTCAGAGGTGAAAACGAGTTTGCATAGAACCAACATTCCTAATTAGAAAAAAAAACAACATAATAGAAGTATTGATGACAATTCAAAAAATTATAAGAATTGGGAGGGGAAGGCATTTCTCAGGGAAACATGACCTGTCAAGTCCTGACCTGGAACCCACGAGGGTGGCACAAGTGAGGTTCTAAAAATAGCTGGAGGCAAGTTACTGAAACAGAGCTAATAAAGCAGAGATCCCGCTGGAAAGAAGCAGAAAACACGAGAGCAATAGGGAAAAGTTGTTGATGCCCCATAGGGAGTTTAGGGCTTAAGCAAAGAAAGTATCTCATCCATACTCAGTCAATCCTCTGTCAGGGTTTGGTACTTTATTGACCCCAAAAGGATGAAACGCAAAGTTGACTTTAGGGATATTTGAACTCTGAGTACAGAATATTTTGTCTTGGTTTTCAAGAATCTTTCTCAAGATGGCAAAGTGTAATTTGAAAGATATTTAGCAGGTTAAAAGATTGGTGTGATAACTTGTCAGCTCATTAAAGTTGTTGTTTGACCCTAGTTCAGCACTACCATTTGGCTTCTGACCATCCTGTCTTATAGATAGAACAGGGCTACATTATCCAATGTCTTTTTCTTTTCTTAAGATAATAGGGTTTGATATGAGAGAGAGAGAGAGAGAGAGAGAGTTGGCTGCCTGGTATTTCGAGTTGCTTTTAAGTTGATATTAATAACAGATTTCACTTGAATGGTTTTTCCCAAGCAGTCAAACAGCTTAGTACCAATACTACTTAACTACTATAATCAGTATTTCTAATATAAATTGGCTAGACATCTAATATTTCAGAGACATATAAGAAAGTGAAAGTTATATTGTTCCTAAATCAAAAGAAAAGTTAACGATTGCTGTTTGGTTTCATATCTAGAATAGCCTGGAATACATATAATCTCTCTTTGATAAATTGCTAAAAATTGATGGTGATGATAAATCATTTCAGAGAAAATAATTACAGACTTTTGGTTTTCTAACTCAACATCTTCATATACTAAAATGCTATGTCTTGAAGTTAGAACATTCTTCGACTGTATATATATATATGTATTTATTCAAGATGAGTTTACAGTGATGACTGTTTTCCGAAAAAAAAAAAAACGAAGCAGGAAAAAAAAGGCAAAAACAAAAGAATGACAATGTTCTGCTGCAGTGATTTTACTTCTTTCTGTATTGTTTATCAAAGTGACATTTTCTGTTATTATAAATGGCTGAGTCAGAGTAGAAAGGGCAGTAGCTATGATGCTTTTTATTTGATGGAAGTGAGAAAATAATCTGAAAATGGGAAATCTGGCTAGATTGTTTGAAACAGCATGGGCCCTGCTAAAGGTGCTCAAGGACCAGGAGAACATATTAAACTGGGTTACATATTAAGACAGAGAAAAACAGATCTCTGTAAAACGAACATTAAATTTTTAATTGAAAATGTATGGCATATAATCAGTTAGAGCTAACTACATATTAGGTTAATTTTAAGTTATTCAATAAAGCAAAGCTAATTAGTATTAAAAAGCTAATTAGAAATAATTATGCAAAAAGAAAAAAAAATCAATATCAGTTCAGTTGCTAATATTTATAAGGGGGTGGGGGTCAGCAAGTAAGGGAGATAACTCAGGAGATGGTCTTAGTGAAATAGAATTTCCACTGCACTTGCTGAAGTAGTGATGAAAGACTATAAATAAGCATAGAAGATTTGTTGGGATAGCAAAACAGAAGAAATGGTTCAGAGACACCATCCACAAGAGAAACAATGGTTCTGTCAGTGGTAACATATTTAATGTCAGAAACATTGAAATGTTAACTAGAAGAGAAATGTTAACACTGACTTAACTAGTGATTTTTTTCATGTGGATTGCGTCTCAGAATATTTTATTTGTTTCTTAGTTGGCTTATCAAATAAGATATGCAAATTACTTCATAAAAAAAAAATAATCATATAAAAAATAACAATGTAATTTAAATTTTTTTCTAAAACATTTAAACTAAAACAAATCATTTGAATAAAAATAAGTATAAAAGTTTTGCTCATTACCTCCATCTGAACCACCACCACCACCACCTTTCCTTCCTGCAAAAAGTAGAGAGAGAAAAAAAAATATATTCGATAAATTTTGTTATAAAGGTAGACACATAAAACAATAAAACTTTGGCTAAATTTCTTCAAATCCAAAGAAAAAAAAAAAGTCAATATTTTCTGATTATTTTGATTAAGTATTTAAAAACCAGATGCTGAATATATTTTCAATCTTGTGATTCCTTCTAGAATACTTAAAATTTTGACTGACTGAATATTATTTTGTAGAAATGTCCAAGTCCTTTTGTGCCCAAACTTTTCCTGGAGATCTTAACCTTCTGAGGCTCACATTGGCCATTAGAAGCATCACTTTCACCTGACACCCAACAGTCTGGGACGGCCAGCAAAGGCTATGGGCATTCTTCCTCATTCTCCCACTTCCTTATATAAACAAAAGTTATAAAATATATTAATTAACCAAACAGATGTGGAATCCTGATTAACCTAGAAGTTAAAGAACCTTGTTCTTACATTCATAAATATTTTTTAAGGATTATTTAAAAGTTAATGCCCTTCGCAGGCATCTGAAGCTGGGGAAGATTGATTAAAAGACTACAACTAACGAGATGCTACAGCAGGGAACTGTGTTTATTCTCAGACAGGATGTCAAATTTTGCCCCCCTCCCCAAGGCACCACAATTCCCTCTCAGCTGTGTACATTTTCATATGTAGTTTCTAACCAATGCACAAAAAGTTGGTTGTCTAAAGTAACATTGAAATAATTATATTTATTACACATTCAGTGTGGACATAATTTTGTCATAGGATAGCTTTTGCTTAAAACAAGAGTTTTGTAAATATTGTATGGTACCGTTGAAACTTTACCATAACCATTGCCTGTTAAATATAAATGGAAGAGAGAGAGGGAGAGGTCTTCGTTTCATATGAATACTTTTTAAAGTGTCATTCTGATAAATGCTAGGTTTTTAAATAATATTCCCTTTATTTGTTAATTAGAAGTGAGTTGATGAGGAAAGCATTTCTAAAAGATCATTTTCGATGAAATCAGCAAAATTTGATCTTGGAGAAATTATATACCTGTATATATAGATTTACACATATGAAGAATATAGGGAGAAAGAAAGGCTCGAGAATAGTGATGACTAAAGTGTGTGATTGGATGGGAATATGTGAGTGTATACAAAATGTGTGTAGATAGATACAGAGATGCTTATACATAGGAAAATAGGAAGGAAATAGCAAGAAATATACAGATAGAAAAGAAAACAGAGGGATAGAGGGGAAACTAAGGTTTAGAGCAGTGGTTTTCAGATGAGATGCCATGGTTAATAATTATTTAATAAACAAATATAATTAATAAGACAAGGTAAGCAAGATTTTCTACATTTTTTTCTAAATTCTTAACATTTAAAACAAAAGCAAGTTTTAAATGTTAACTTTCCATGTGAAGAATACCATTTTTTTTTAAGGTTTTGATCCTTTGTGTGTTATGAAATCCCAGAAATGGAGACCCAGTGATGCGGTTCCTTGAAAGAGGAACTGTCACCCTAGAATTATCCTAGAATTGTGCCCCTTTTGTTGTCATCACAAATCAAGAATTAAATGGGCGGGGAGGGTTAACATCATTTAACAATTAAAAATAATCTTTAATTAATTAAAATTACACCTGTAATGAAAAGAAAAATCATTAGCATTAATGATAATTCTTGTCAAGAAAGGCTAAGGGAGCATCTATGTGGTCATCTGGAAAAAATAGCAAGATCAATCTCTTTCAAATCACAGTCGACCTTCTTCAAAAAAGGAAGGACACATTGATATTCTACATCTGAAAGCAAAAAGACAGAATGGTTGTGACTTTTAATCATAACTTTACTAGATCAGGGCTGACCTTGGACTAAACAACAATAATACCAGCACCACCCCCACCATTCTGGAATTGGATGCTCTACAGCTGCCTCACAGGGCCAACTGAAGCCGGTGAGGAAGCTTCTATGTGGTTATTCATACTGATAGAAATAGTAGCCAAGTGTCTCAAATAAAAACCCTGCCATCTTAGAAAAAGTGCACATTGTATAATGAAGTCCGAGGTACACAAAGCCTGAAAAAAACGAGGCAGTCATCGCTGAATGCTTTTGATTATAGATTTGTCCAGTCAGGACTGGTGTGGGCTTAAACAGCATATCACTAAAACAACAACCCAAACAACAACAATGAAAAACACTACCAACACCACCATCACAGCAACAACAATAAAAAACATAAGAGAGAGAGAGACTGTCATTATTCGACCTACTAGAAACAACAACCAAATCTCCCTCTCACATCACACTATTGTCTTTAAATTGGAAGGACGCTTTGGAATATGTTGCTTTTAGATACACTAAGGCTGAAAAAGAAAAAAAAAAGGTGGAATAGTCATGACTGGAATGTCTTTGATCATAGATGCATTTGATCGTGGTTGATCTTGGTCAAAACAGTAACAAAACAATAGCAAGGAAGATACATTGAATAATTAAATAATAAAACACTGACTTATTTAAACCAGTGTCGTTTGCTTGAACTAAAATCTGTTTGAAATCCATGGGGCCAGATTGTTCTCATTTTATAGTTCCTTACGAAGGATATTCTCTTATTAGTTATTCTCTTGTGATATTGTTTGTTCATTTTCTTCTTGAACCAGAGTACATGTATATGTGCGTGTGTGTGTGTGTGTGTGTATATATATATATATATATATATATACACCCAATGTCTCACAGAATAATTAGGTCATAGAAATTAGGAGCCTTAACTCTTCATCCTTTTAATAGAATATCCCAATGGAATAAAAACAATCTAGCCCTATGGATTTAATAAGGGGCTTCATCCATCTTCTCCTCCTACTATTCCTGAGAGGGTCATAGGAGTAGAGTCCTCAGTCACATTCTCCATAGGTTACTATTAGAAGCAACTGTTAATAGAATTTTTTTGACTGGTTCCCGAAGCACGATGACCAACCGAGACTACGGATATTATTCAACCATTTTGTTCCTTGTCTACCCTCGGTCTCCTGCTGGTTGGATCACTTTGAAGAATCCATTTTGCAATTCTTTCCTGGGACATTCGAATCACACGCCTGAAGTATCAGAGCTGTGATCTCTCAATGCGGAGAAGTGGTAGCTCGGCCTGAAGTGATTTCCTGGTCTCTGAGCTTTGTACCCTGTTCGGTGGTAAAGGGTTCAGTACAAAATTTCCAAGAATGTTATAAAAAGTGACAGGCACCTGCAGAAGATTGGGGTTTTCAAAAGTCAGAAGACTGTGAAGAATAACAACCAAAGTGAAGACATTAGACCAAATATATCAATGCATAAAAATGATAATTTGTCATCTCGGAATAATGTAGACTTGGATATACTCTGTCTGTAAAACAAAAAGAGACTTTTGGTCATAGCTCTGCTAGTTCAGAGCTGATTTCTGGCTAAATGCAACAACAGCAGCAACAACATCAAAAACAGCAACAACATCAAAACCAACAACAATCAAACCAAAAAAAAACTACTATAAATCTTCATTATTATATTCTTCAACATGGTTTTATATCTGCTTTCCATATTGGATGAGTTATAGGTTTGCTTCAGCAGTGCTAACCTACGACTACACAACAACAAATTTATTCACCCTGATAAACGATTCTGAAGACAACCAACAATATGGTTGCTTGGCCTGCTAGAAATAGCAGCTAAATCACCCTCAAATTACATCCTACCATCTTGAAAAAGGAATACATTTGATCACAGATCTATTCAGAGAAGGATATTCTTTTGATAGTGGTCTGCTTGATCAGGGTGGACATATGTCCAAGTGTTCAAATGAATGTATATAGTTTTTGATGACCAATGCTTAGTAGAAATCTTGCGGTATTTCAGTTGCAAAACCTTTCAATCTCATTCATATCACTAGAATTTATTTGAATGAACACAAGCATAAATTTAAAAAAAAACTAAATTAAAGTAAAAACAACTTTTCTTTTCAGTATGTACAGACAAAGTGAAAGGGAAAAAGGTTGAATGTTTTAAAATGTGGATTTATAAGTTTCTTATCTTAACCAATTGGTTAAGATAAAAGAAAGACTCCCCAAGGAGACCGGTTCAATTTATCAGAATCAGTGCCTCTGATGAGTTAATCACGTCTCCAGTTGAGTTCTAGCTCTGAATGTTTGCAAGTGATAAATATTTTATACAGTATTTAAAAATTAAAAATAATGCATATTTTCATAAAACTGAACTGGAGGTTACAGGTTGCATTAAACATTGCTGCAGACTGGGGGGGGGGTCTGGCCTGTGAACTGTGGGTGTAATACCCAACTCTATGGAGTCGCTCAAACTGCAAGAAATAGCAACCATCTCCTCTCAGATCACACCCTACCACCTTATCAAAAACAAAAGACACATCAGATAATGTCATCTGGTGTTTACTATGTTTAAGATAAGATGAAAAGGGTGTGGGTGTGATCAGGGCTGATCAGAGATAAACAAGAGGAAGTCTGTAGTTCTTTCTTCCAGTTATATTTACATCTGACTCGACAGATCAATGAGAGATCCTACATGACAGCATCTCTACTTCAACTCATGCTATTCTGCCTTAGATGAGATAGCGTACTTCTATGTATCATTAAAAATGATGGGATGGTCACAGTTTGAAATGCTTTTGATCATAGGTCTGTTCATTCAGGATTGGCTCAGGGCTGGGAAAACAATAACAAAATCATCTTAACTGGGCAATTCAGTTAAGGAGTTTGCTTTGCAACCAAATAGTTTCAAGTTCAATCCCACAACATGTCACCTTCAGAAATTGCCTTCTACCATAGTTCAAATGAACTAAAGCCTTGTGAGTGGAATTTGGTTCATAGAAAACTGTGGGCTTCCTGGCACTTTAGTACAGACCCCTCTATTGCAAGCATTTTGACCAGCTCCCAGTTTTATGATAACTTCCTCCCTTCTTCCTGTTAGTCATGGAAATCTTGGAAAAAGTTGTAAACATTGCTTATTTTTGTTTTAAGCCATTGACCCTTTCGTATTTAAACCAGTCGTATGCAGCTTAAATATCCTTCTTGTTTTGTGTTCAAACCAGCTGAATCGGACCCCTTGTAGCTACCCTTATAATGACATTCTTAAAATAAACAATCACATCATCAAAATCTCAAACCTATGAGATTTTACACGATTAATTTGAAGTAATGGGAATAAATATGCATTACAATTAGACAAAATAATCTGAATGCTAATGGTTTGCTATAATTGGTTTTTTTTTTACTGGAAATGTCTCTGCATTGGTCTCATGAAGCTCCTTCCGGAATTCCTCATGAGGAGCGTGCCTTAAGCTCATGTGTGATGGCACATTCATAGTGCCGCTTCTAAGTTATGTATTATACGAAGTTTCCTTTTTTTTCTCCTTCTTTCTTTTTTTTTTAATCTAAGAATTAAGGAAGCTATCCTCATAGACAGACTAGGGCCCCAAATTAAAAACAGGCTGGGGGTTGGCTGTCAATATATTATTTAGCTACATCAGGGTGTGAGTAGGTCCATTTTTGATAATATGGTCATGTATTATTTAGAGAAAAGAAAATAGAAGGAAACTGCACGTATAATACAAAACTTAGAAGCAGCGCTACGGATGTGCCAGCACACACAAGCTTGAGACATGGCTGCCCTCACGCACTCGTCATGAGGAATTCTGGAAGGAGCTTTGTGAGACCACTGCTGAGATGCTTCCAGAAAAAAAAAAATACCATTGGAAAACCAATAAAGTAGTGATTCGATCAATTCCTAGGAATATCTGAGGAAGGAATTTTTATATTCCAAAATATCATATCAGACTATGGATGATTAAATTATAACAGTTATTATAGCGCATTGTTGCGCCATTCAAAACATTATTTTTTTACAAACAATACACAATGCTTCAAGTGAACTACAATACTCTCCTATCTCTATGTCTGGGCCAGGCTGAGTTCACAAACACTGGGGAGTTAATCAAACTAGCAGAGAAACATGCTAAAATCGGATGCCAAATAAACTTTCTTAAACGCTGCCTAAAAACAACATAATTCCCAACACCATCAGGGACATACATCTCCCCACGCGCTTCCACAGCCTTACTCTTCAACGATCACTGAAATAAATGCCTACGTTCATCATCAGAAAAATCATACACCATCTACATCATCAACTACATGAGCACATAGGCAAATTCTCTGAAATAATATGCAGCATCACGTCAAGCGTTGAACATACATACCGAAGAACCATCGCAGCTATTGACCGATGCTACCACCACTGCGTTGACCAAGAGAAGAAATGCCTCAAACTTAAATTCCTGTGGCTTTGTACCAAATACTGCCACAACTTGGTCTATTACACCAACACAGACGAACAGGACACGTCCACCATACGAGATAACACTAACATCGAGGATGCCAGCATACCATCAACAACGAAATCCTTAGTCACAGATTTGAGTGGGTCACTCTCCCATGGAGAACAAGAACGTCTCAATCGGAGCCCTAAATTTATCCTGAGCCAACAGCCGAACGAGAAAATCTTACTTGACCTGGAAGCCAACATTTGTTGAACAGCCTACCAACTCAAACGGCTATCGGTAATAAAGAAGAACAACAACACACTCAGCATATTTCCCATGTACCAACTAGACCACCCACTCCACCCATACCCTACCAACCGAGAACTCAACCACAAACTATCCAGCCTGAAACAGTCTATCTCCAACATCTTAAGGAAGGAATCGCAAAACCTTTCCTGGACACATCAAGAACTCCAACGAAGTGCACCAATTGCCCCTAGACCAACTCAGGCAAAACAGATGGCACAATCATCCACCAATCTCTCTCTGTATAAAGCTGAAGTTGTCTGTGTATGGCAGGTTTGGTAGCCTTCAACTAACACTATCTCCTCCGAGACCCTGCGGTGCAAGTTGACCAAAATTGAGAGTATGATAGAAGAAGGCTTGCTCTTCATTTTGCAAATCGAACCATGTTAACACCAAAAATTATTTACATCAAAAAGATGCTTTTTTCTATGAAAATCCCTATTTTTTTACGATTTTTTTACTACTGTGTCGCCATTTTTCAGCATATTTCAACCAGAAAAAATGTTCACTTAAAGAGAATAACAAGCCACATAATGCAAAATTTTTACTTTCCAAAAATTCCAATTCTAAAGGGTTGAAGCAAACCTGAGCAACGCTGGGCGATACTGCTAGTATATTATATAAAATGAAAGAGCATAAAATAAATAAGGCATGTTAGGAAAGACACGAACATAAGACATTCCCCATTTTCTGTTTAGGGATGTCATGTTAGATTTTTCAGCAACATCATTACATTCACCACCACCACCACCACCACCACCACCACCACCACCGCCACCACCACCACCACCACCACCACCACCACCACACCACCAACACCACCACACCACCAACACCACCAACCACCACCACCACCACCACCACCAACACCACCACCACCACCACCAACACCACCAACACCACCACCACCACCACCAACACCACCAACACCACTACCACCACCAGCACCTTAATTATTGCACTCGCATCCTGAGTTGATGAGGAAGCCTCTACATAGTTACTCAACTTTCTAGAAATAGCAACCAAATCACCTTGAAAATCACACTCTACCATCTTAAATAAATAAAGGACATACTGGATCAAGTAGTTCTTGATGCTCCCCTAAAAAGGCCAAATGGTCTTTGTTGTAATTCCTTTCGTCAGTTGATGAGGAGTCTGCTCAACCACAGCTGATCTTTGGGGTTAAACAAGGGCAAAATCAATATCCTTATCATCTTCTTAATATTCACTCATGGTTATCACCTTCCTCTACCAGCAGCATCATTAACCTTATCATCCTTACCATTATCCTCATCATCATCCTCACAGTCACAACTGCCATCCTCTGTGTCATCATCATCATTCTTATCGTGATAGCCAGTTCCCCAGTCACCAGCATCACCACTAATAACACTACACCAACCGTCTCCAGTACCGTCACCATCATTATTACCACATGGTTTATTTGGAATCCATGATGGAGTCCCTACATGACTCTTCAGCAGACAAGTTTTGCTTAAATCACACTCGATCTTTAAAAACACACACTCAATGATACAGTCCAGTATAACTATGTGAAGAACACACGGAATGATATTGTTTGGGATAAACTATACTTGAAATCAAGACACGTTGGTCATGGCTGGAATGTCTTTGATCATAGGTCAGCGCTATCAGGGAGCTAAAAAATATCTAATATTTTTTACCCCTAAAGTATCCTTTATTACTCTTTCAAGTACATTCCCTTACGTGTCACTACCAATGTCTTAACATCCCTTTTCCCACCCTCCTACGTTTTTGACAGGCCAGCAATACACCCGCTCTCCTTATCCATCCCTTATCTACAATACAAATTAACACCGCATAGAATCTCCTTTCTTCCAAAGTCTTCCACCTTAGCACAGCATTGACAAGCCTCTCATGTATACATGCTTTTGTTAACTATCTTTTGTTATTTACTTGTTTCAGTCATTAGACTGTGGCCATGCTGGGGCACCACCTTAAAGGGTTTAGTCAAACAGATTTACCCCAGGACTACAGTAGAAGACATTTGCCCAAGGTGGGATGAGACCTACCAATATCACAAAGGCTTTAACTCTTATTTTCCGAAGAATAAAAAAGACCCCAATAAAACAGCAAATAATAATCTCAGTAAAGTAGGGCATGCAACAACAACAAAAATAATTAATAAAATTTGTGAAACGGGTACAGGTATGGATGCATTGTTAAAAAGCTTGCTTTGCAACCATGTGGGATTGGGTTCAGTCCCACGGTGCTACATCTTGGGCAAGAGTCTGCTACTATAGCCCTGGGCAGACAAATACCTTGTGAGTGAATTTGTGGAAGCTGTTTCATAAATGTGTGTGTCTTTGTGTTTGTCCAACCCACTGCTTGTATACCCCACTAACCTAGCCATTTGGCAAAAGAGACCAATAAAAGATTTAATAAGTTCTGGGGTCAACATCAAGGCACTGCCCTAGCATGGCCATGGTTCAATGACTGAAGCAAGTGACAGATAAATAAGAGAAGTTCATGTATTACAAAGTGTTGGATTTTGGACAAGAAGTTACCAATCTGAAAATAGCAGAATCTCTTGTCATAAAAACTTTTCTTATGAATTTCATTTTTGTTTTTTCGCAACTCTATTATGATATGCACTTATGATATACAGCATCTGTTAATAAGTTATGACATCTTTTTAGCCAGAATATATTATTGATATACAATTACATGTCCGCACAAGCATTCATTTAATGCATGTGTGTAGGTACAAGCATCAATGGTTGTATGTCAAGCCAGTGGATTCATCTGCACTCATCCTGTCTATCAAGTTTGCATTACAGAACAACATAAGGAAAGGAAACAAAATATCTAAGCTTTCATCTATCTTCCAGATACAATAAAGTAACAGAAGAAATAGGATTTTTTTCTTTTCTTTTCTTTTTTTTTTTTATCTTTTTAAGATAAGGTAAGTTTATTTGATGTGATGGTGTCAGGAATACAGGAAAATAACTTTATTTGTATTCATGAAAAAAAAAAAAAAAATGACCCAGCAGAATATTACAAATCTACAGAAGGAAAAATATAGAACTAATCCTAGCTGAAATAGCTTTTAAGAAAGAACTGTCATGGAGGAGTGAAAAATTGCTTCAGAAATGAAAAATGCCCAAACAGCAGTTGAATGTTTGGCTGAAGAATAAGCGAAACTAAACAAGAAAGAGACAGTTATTTGAATGAAATAGCTTTCTAAAAAGATTCTGAAGATATTGATATTACTTGTCTTCTGGTTTTCATGTAATGGAAAAATTTAGTTTGACAGAATTTATGGATGAAAATTTGTTAGGAATAACGGAGTTATATGACAAAGTATCATTGAATTGTAAATTCTGTTTTGGCATCAGGAAAAAAATCCAAAACAAAACAGAAAAACAATCTAATAATTGTAAAAATTAAGGAAAATCCTGAAGATGATAAACCTTTTCAGCCTATAAAAGTAAAAACAACTAAAATGAAAGATGAGCTAACGTGGGAGCCTCTATATGGCTGTTTGACATATCTAAAATAGCAGCTAAATCTTTCTTGAATCATACACTCTACCATCTTAAAAAAAGAGCAAGTTCATATCGGATAAATGTAGTCACTAAAAATACAGAATCACGTCCAAAATGCATAGGTTTTCTTGGTCAGGATGAATTGGGGTTTAAGAACAAAGATAATAAGATGAGATGGTCATATCAGATGGTGTGTGTGTGTAAAACAACAGGAAATAAAAGCGACCGCGAAAGATGCCATTTCAGTGAAATAAATGTATGACTAAAACCTACTCAATCTGTAACATCTCAGCATAGAGATATACCGACCAGCTATTCTGTTTTATTGACAGGTTCCAACTTTGATTTGATCATTTTATTATGTTATTTAACATGCTAGATATGTGTTCTAAGTAATAAACATACGAGAAATAATTCGTTATTCTCAGAAAGAGAGATTAATACACACGGACATATAAATTTTACATCTCTGTGCATTGGGAGGAGACTGTGTATTGAAAGGTGAAGCAATTTTCTTTGAGATATTTCAGTAAAAGAAACGAGAAATATTTTGATTTCTCATTTTTGAATTGTTTGATATCTGTTCAGATAAAAAAATTTGTACATTATCATTGACCATTTCATATATGTGTATGTGTATATACACACACACACACACTCATACATATGTATATATGTGTGTGCACACATGTATGTATATCATCATCATTATCATGTAATGTCTATCTTCCATGTTGGCATGGGTTGGATGGTTTGACAGGAGCTGGAAAGCCGGAGAGTTGCACCAGGCCTCCAAATGTCTGCTTTGGTGTGGTTAGATATATATATATATATATAAAATATTATTAGAGACAAAACCACTATTTTGCAAAACAAACAAGGAAAGACTTAATCAATACATAAAATTTGAATAAATAGTCAAAAAAACCGCCACTACAATTGTTTCTTGTCTTGATCGACAATCTTCAGGTGGACTTCCAATAAGTCAGTTTCAAATTATGAATTTGAAACTGACTTATTGGAAGTCCACCTGAAGATTGTCGATCAAGACAAGAAACAATTGTAGTGGCGGTTTTTTTGACTATTTATTAAAATTTTATGTATTGATTAAGTCTTTCCTTGTTTGTTTTGCAAAATAGTGGTTTTGTCTCTAATAATATTTTATAATATTTTACTATAAAATTGGATTTAATCCTAAATCTGATTTCTTCCCTGTAAATTTGGATTTATTCCCTAATATTTATTATATATATATATATAATATATATATATATATATATATATATATATATATACACACACACACACAATATATATATATATATATATATATATATATATATATACATTATATATACATTATATTTATATATATACACACAATATATATCTATACAATATATGTATACAGGGTGTGGTGAATAAACTGTTGTCTAAATTACACAAAAATGAAAATAACCTGACATCTCATATTAACAGATATATTTACCAAAATTACATAAAAATATCTTGAAATACTAAACAGTAAATCTATTCAATAAAATTGCCATTGGCTTCAACTGTGGCTTCTAGACAACTTCGGAATCTCCTGAAACTCTTCTGGATGGTACCCTTGTTTAAGTTGGCAAATGATGCCATAAAATTCTTGCCTTCAGTTCATCTTTGGTGTTACAAGGAGTTTTGTTGGTCTCTCACTCAACTGTGCCCCACACATAATAATCAAGGGGGTTGCAGTCTGGGGAGTTAAGTGGCCAGATGTTACGGGTGATGTGGTTGAAGAAATTGCCTGATGGCCATGATTGGGTTCTCCTGCTTGTGTGGCATAGTGCAGAGTCCTGTTGTCAGACATAGGGACTTCCAGCAGCCACCCTCTTGACCTAGGGCAGCACCACGTCCTCTAGGTACTTGATGTAGGCCTCTGTGTTGAGTCTGAGGCTGTGTGGGAAAATGAATGGAGGCATAACATTACGATCACTAGTGGTTACTCCAAACACCATGATGTTGACTGGAATGCAACCAGTATGCTCTGCTGGATGTGTAATGTCAGTGTGCATACACGACAGAGTGTAAGCGCCTTGAGAGAAAAGTTGAACCTAAGAAGCATCAGATGTGGTGTGCAAGTGAGACGACTGCACTGGTATGGTCATGTGGTGCATATGGATGAGGACAGCTGTGTGAAAAATGTCATACCTATCAGTTGAGGGAATCTGTGGAAGAGGTTGGACAATTTGACTGAGGTCTGGCGAACCAGATGGCTGCACCAGACTCCAATCTGATCTGGCAGAGTTTCTACAGCTGGATGCCCTTCCTAACTCCAACCACTCTGAGAGTGTAGTGGATACTTTTACATGCCACAGGCACGAGGGTCAGTCAGGCGGTACTGGCAGCGGCCATGCTCAAATGGTCCTTTTTATGTGCCACCTGCACAGGAGTCAGTCCAGCGGTACTGGCAATGACCTCGTTTGAATGTTTTTTCACGTGCCACCAGCACAAGTGCCAGTAATGCAACATAGGTAACAATCACGCTTGAATTGTATGCTTTTACGTGCCATCGGCACAGAGGCCAGCTTGTTGCTCTGGCAACAGTCATGCTCGTATGGTACTTTTAGCGCTCCACTAGCGCGGATGCAAGTCATCGATTTTGATTTTGATTTCACTTGCCTCAACTTGTCTTCGCAAGCAGAGTTTAGTGTCCAATGAAGGAAAGATACGCATAAGTGGGCTGGTTACACCACTGGCATAGGCCACGGTTTATGGTCTCACTTGGCTTGCTGAGTCTTCTTTATATATATATATACAGGGAGAGGGGTCTACTCAATTAAGGTGACTCCAGTGTTGAGCTGGTGCTCATTTTACCAACCACTGCAAGGCTGAAAGCAAAGTCAACCTTGGTGGAATTTGAACTCAGGACATAAAGCCGGATGAAATGCCACAAGACATTTTTTCCAGCATTGGAATGATTCTGCCAGCTCACTTTATATATATGCACACACACACACACATGCACAAACACACACATACATGCACACACACACGTACATGCACACACTCATGTACGTAGACATACACACACATAAGTATAAACACAAGCACATACAGACACAAGATCGTTCTATGCATGTTACTACCCTTCTACCTTCCCATACCTCTGAGCAAGAGATACCCATTTAACACTGCTTTTCTAGCATTAAAAACCTGTGAAGAGTAAGCAAAACAAACAAACAAACAAAAACTGTAGACTTGGATATTTAAAATTTTTCTGGGTAACTTTGAAGTTTTTACAATGGTTTACCACAACAGCCTGACAAAGTCAATTCCGAGTGAAACTTCAAAGCAGCCATCAAAAGAATGAATAAATATGCATGTACATGTCAGTGTCTGTCTTTCTGATATGTATATATATATATATGTATATATATATATATATATGTATATATATATATATGTATATATATATATATATATATATATATATATATATGTATATATATATATAATATATATAATATATATATATATATATATATATATATATACATATATATATATATATATATACATATACATATATACATATATATAATATTATTAGAGACAAAACCACTATTTTGCAAAACAAACAAGGAAAGACTTAATCAATACATAAAATTTTAATAAAAACCGCCACTACAATTGTTTCTTGTCCTGATCGACAATCTTCATAATTTGAAACTGACTTGAAAATTGGAAGTCCACCTGAAGATTGTCGATCAGGACAAGAAACAATTGTAGTGGCGGTTTTTTTTACTTTTTATTAAAATTTTATGTATTGATTAAGTCTTTCCTTGTTTGTTTTGCAAAATAGTGGTTTTGTCTCGAATAATATTATATAATATTTTACTATAAAATTGGGTTTAATCCTAAATCTGATTTTTTCCCTGTAAATTTAGATTTATTCCCTAATATTTATTATATACATATATATATATATTCATATATATATATATATAATATATATATATATTATATATATATATGATTGATTGATTGATTCTAGTTTCAGCTTATGAGCTGTGGCCATGCTGGGGCACCGCCATTTAAACAATCTATCCCACTTCTGACAGATTGTTTAAATGGCGGTGCCCCAGCATGGCCACAGCTCATAAGCTGAAACTAGAATCAATCAATCAATCATATATATATATATATATATACATATATATATATATATTATATATATATATATATATATATATATATATATACACATATACATACATATATATATATATATACACATATACATACATATATATATATACATATATATATACATATATACATATATGTATTCTTTTATTCCTTTACTTGCTTCAGTCATTTGACTGTGGCCATGCTGGAGCACTTCCTTTAGTCGAAGGACTTATTCTTTGTAAGCTTGGTACTTATTCTATCAGTCTCTTTTGCCGTACTGTTAAGTTATGGGGATGTAAACACACCAACATCGGTTGTCAAGCAATGGTAGGGGGACAAACACAGTCACACACACAGACATATACATATGATGGGCTTCTGTCAGTTTCCATCTACCAAATCCACTCACAAGGCTTTGGTCAGCCCGAGGTCACAGTAGGAGACACTTACCCAAGGTCGCACACAGTGGGACTGAAGCTGGAATCATGTGGTTGGGAAGCAAGCTTCTTAGCCCACAGCCACACTCCTGCGTCTGTATATATTTGAGCACACACACACACACACACACACACACACACACACACACACACACACATACATACACATATATTGGTACAGGTGTGATCATTGGTGCAGGGGTGGTTGTGTGGTAAGAAGTCTGCTTCTCAATTACTTCATTTGGATTCAATCCCGCTGTGTGGCACCTTGGGCAAGTGTCTTTTACTATAGCTTTTGGGTCAAACAAAGGTTTGTGAGTGGATTTGGTAGATAGGAACTGAAAGAAGCCTGTTGTGTGTGTGTATATATATATATATACCTGAGTAAGCACATAAAAGTGAAACAAGGTGGAAAAAATAGTACTCAAATACCAAAGGTAGAGTAATATGGTTTATTAAAAAGCAGCAAAAATATCACAAAAACTGTTACTCAGAGTTTCATGTTCCTGTTTGTCAGATAGTTTTGTTTAGAACAAACTGTGATGAACGGGAAAGTTATTCTGAATAACAGTTTTTGTGATATTTTTGCTGCTTTTTAACAAAGTGTTAAATCAAATCAAACCAAATCAAAATAGATGAACATCAATGGAATTTGTATCCTTGTGGTACCAGTGCCGGTGGCACATAAGAAAACCATCCGAACGTGGCCGTAGCCAGTACCGCATCGACTGGCCTCCGTGCTGTGGGCACGTAACAAACACCATCCGATCGTGGCCGTTCGCCAGCCTCGTCTGGCACCTGTGTCGGTGGCACATAAAAAACACCATCCGAGCGTGGCCATCTGCCAGCCTCGTCTGGCACCTGTGTCGGTGGCACATAAAATCACCCACTACACTCTCGGAGTGGTTGGCGTTAGGAAGAGCATCCAGCTGTAGAAACACTGCCAGATCTGACTGGCCTGGTGCAGCCTTCGGGCTTGCCAGACCCCAGTTGAACCGTCCAACCCATGCTAGCATGGAAAGCGGACGTTAAACGATGATGATGATGATGATGATGATATAAAATACACATGAGAAGATGCTTGGTTGTAGTAGCAAGTCTATTCACAAACTCAATGAAGAACCCTCTTCTGCAAACAGGAGATTCAAATACATATAATTCATTTATTTATATCTTAATTTACAAATTCTTGTTTAAGTTATTGGACTGTGGCCATGCTGGGGTACCACCATGAAAGGTTTTGTTGAAGAAACCAATCCTAGTATTTATCTTTTAAGTCTGGAATTTATCTTGTTGGTCTCTTTTACCAAACCATTAACTACATAAACAAAACTGGCACTGGTTATCAAGTAGTCATGCTGGGACAAACACACACACATACAATGGGCTTCTACACCGTTTCTGTCTACCAAATTCACTCTCAAGGCATTGGTCAGCCCAGGGCAACAGTAGGATATATGCATCTTTACCTTTTGACCTACAGATTTTTAAATTAATTTTTCTTAACTAAACACTTTCAAACTTCGAACATTGGTAGAATGTGTCATATAGAATATCTTTTACTCTTAGCATTTTTGAGAAAAACTTATATTTACGAAGTTATTTCGCGTCAAAGTTCTCGTATTTTGGTAATTTCAACCAATCAATGACATGTGTTCAGCTGAATAAAATTACTGCTGTTGTTTGTCAAACAACTTCCGGCTGTGTATATTTTGTTTGTCACTGTTATTTATGGCAACCCTAACCCTAAAACCTTAACCCTAATCCTAAAACCCTAACACCTTAAAACCAGTACAAACACACGAACAATGTCGTAAACAACAGTGACAAACGAAATATACACAGTCGATAGTTCTTGTTGACAAACAACAGCAGTAATTTTATTCAGCTGAATACACATCATTGATTGGTTGAAATTACCAAAATACGAGAACTTTGACGCGAAATAACTTCGTAAATATAAGTTTTTCTCAAAAATGCTAAGAGTAAAAGATATTCTATATGACACATTCTATCAGTGTCCGAAGTTTGAAATTGTTTAGTTACAAAAAATTATTTTTTAAATCTGTAGGTCAAAAGGTAAAGATCTGGATATACTCACCCAAAGTGCTGCGCAGAGGGACTGAACCTGAAATTTTAGTTACAATGAAACCACATAGTTACACCTACACCTAGAGGCATGAAGATGAAATATACCGAATCATAGACATGCATAGTTTGCAGGAAAATTATTAAAATTTGTAACACAGTGGGAAATCAATACAGATAAAAATTGCTGTAAATAGCTAAAGTGGCTGAGAAAAATTATCATGGAAAATGACAGTAGGAAGCAAAGATAAATAAGGGCCCAGAAAATCATAACTGCCACAAAATAATTTGGCTATGCATTCTGGGTGGCTTCATGAACTGCAGACAGAAAATGTTAAATACATATGAATCAGCTTCAAAAGATGAAGAATCTAAACTCGTAAAAAAAGATGTTGAAATTTGCAGATTCCAGCTTAAGATATTATTGTTATTAGTGTGCTATTATTGAGAAAAAAATGATATTGCAATGGTTGGAATGCCTTTTCTCATATATCAGGGTTGTCCTGGCGTTGAGAGAGCATCCTGCAAGAACACTTGATTTGCTGAAATAACAACTAAACAGCCTTTTCCCACTTCCCAACTCTATTATTTTAATATAAGATAATCTTGTCCCTTGGGAACTCAATGTCTGCAATAAAAGATGAGACTGTTATTGTTGGAATGCCTTTGGTTCCATGCCCACCTGATCAGAATTGGTTAAAGTTGCTAAAGAACAACGTTCAACAAATCCCCTCAAATCACAATATACACACTGAGAGAATAGGATAAACAGATGAAGAGGCTGCACAACTATAGACAATATTATTTGTTTTAGCCAGAAGTTATCATCAATCTGATAGAAATAACAACCACGTCTCCCTCAAATCATATCCTACTATTTTAAAAAAGAACACATTAAAGAATGAGTGCAAAATACATGAAAAGGTATGATAGTCATGGTTGGAACATCTTTGATCACGTTTGCTGAAGTTAGACAAAAGTAACTTTTTTACATGACATTTGCTAAAGTTCTTCTATTCCCTGACGAAGCCTTTGTCTTTTCCGACAGCTAAGCAAAGTAGTCGAGTATACATGTAGCAGTAGTTAAACATGTAGCAGTCTCATTGGATTGCTGGGTAAAGGAAGATGGCAGAAACATGCTGTTTATGATAAGTAAAACAATCTCAGGAAGTAAACAATTTGTAAGCGATGGCAAAATCTTTGATAAAAAAAATCACAGATATTCAAATTTAGCAAAATAGCTGGAGCTTTCTTGAAATACTCGCTGAATCCTATGCTCGCCAGGTATAGGACAAAAATACTATGGTAAAGTTTACATGCAATAAAGGGGAGAGGAACGAGATGTTCTGGAACTCTTTATAGACAGACAGATAGATAGACAGACAGACAGACGGATAGATAGATAGATAGATAGATAGATAGACAGATAGACAGACGGATAGATAGATAGATAGAATGACATGGATATAGACATGGATATGGTAGATAGACAAACACATAGACAGATAAATGGACTGATAGATAGACTGATATATATATGAGAGAGAGAGAGAGAGAGAGAGAGAGAGAGAGAGAGAGAGAGAGAGAGAGAGAGAGAGAGAGAGGATAGAGAGCGTTTTGTTTTAAATTTACTTTTCACTTTTGCAATATGGCCTTCTTCAAAGTCACAAACATCACACAGTTCAAGAGACAAGCAATAACCAAACTATGAAAACAGCAGCTTCATTTACACATGACCTTTGACATCAAAGGTCAGCGAATAAATGATGTCATCAGACAGCAGGCAGAACCAGTAGTCAGCATTAGGCCTCAAAGGTTTTATAAAACTGGTTTAAACCGGTTTCATATTATGATCAGTAAAACCGAAACCGATTTTAAGGTTTGCTGTTTTGGATCTTTTCAGTAAAAGATGTTTTATGTAACACATTCTACCAGTATACGAAGTTTAAAAGTGTTTAGTTACAAATAACTATTTTTGAAATGTGCCGGTCAAAGGGAAAAGATCCGCTGTTTCTTTTCTTTTTTTTTTTCACAAAACATTTCTCCATTTTTTCTTTTCAAGAAATATCGTTGAAACTGAACTAACTGAACTGTTGTTGGTCGCCTTTAGTTGAGAGTGCTGTCTGTTTCATTGAAACATATCGCAACATATCAATTCTCACCTTCTTTCCCCTTGAACCTTAGATCAGCACCTTGTCATCTCCTTTGCTAACCCCTGGCTGACTCTTTGAATTTGCAGGTAACTGAGTTTATTCATAGCAAGTCAAGGGGATGCTGTTAGTCTTCAGTCGGGTGATCTTTCCCATTGAGCATATGTAATAACCAGTTCCAGAGTCATTTCAAGGAAGTAACACTAAATTTTTTGATAAAAAAAGTGAAGAGATCGCCATAACAGACGATAGTGATCGCCATAACAGACGACGGTGATGATGAAGCTGACCTAAGCCAACAAGACATACTTTGTCAAACAGATTTGGCTCACAAAAATGCTTGTTTTCCCCAGCTAAAACCTGAATTTAGCAGAGTTTTAAAAAAGGTAAGAAAAATTTCAAAACTTTTCCGTAAATCTCCTACAAAAAAATGAAATTTTGCAAGATTTTGTACGAGCGAACTTTGATAACAGAGAATATAAACTTCTACTGGATTGCAGAACTCGGTGGAATAGCACATTCCATATGATTGAGAGATTTTTGAAATTGAAAAGCTGTATTCCAAATGCTTTACGAGCAGAACTTTCCACAGATGCCCATCGCTGACGAAGAATGGAAATCTCTCAATTTACTATATGAAATTCTGCATTCAGTAGAAATTCTTTTGAAGGCTATTTACGCTGATAATATGGGTTTACTGAAAGCGGAATATTTTATAGAATTTTTATTGAATTAACTGAATATCGTCGGCAACCCTTTGGTTCTAAATTTTCGTGAAAGACTTATTCATAGATATAATAAGAGAAGAAATGTCGAAACCTCGACTCTCTTGAGGTATTTACATAACCCAAGGAAATTTAAAGGTGAGCCAATTTCTGGACCTTTTCTATTTTTTAATGAAACAACATTTAAGGAAGTATGCTGACCAAACATATAGGAGATTATTTCCTGAACATGACGCTGGGAACACAACAGAATTATACAAAGAAAATGAAATAGGAGGGAACCTAAACACAAGTGTTACTGTTGTCCCATCTACTTACGAAGGTAATGGACTCATTCGTGAATAAAATAAGCGCAATGAAGAAAATGAATGAAGAGCCCAGGATGGTAACAGATGGATTTGAAATCTCTAAAGAATTCGGGCACTATTTAAGAAGAGTGATCCCGGTGCGCACACTCGCGCATCCGCGCTAGCTAGTCGTGACTAGTCGATCCTACAACGACTATCTAGCAAAGGAAATAAAACACAAATTAAATAATTTTTTTACACAAAGTAAATGATTTTTTAAAACAAAGTAAATAAAACACAAAAACACAAAGTAAGGATCGACTAGTCACGACTAGCTAGTGCGCGCACCGGGACCACTCTTCTTAAGTAGTACCCGCGGAAACCAGTTTTTAACCGGTTTTGAGAATACTTGAACTCGGTTTTGGGAATTATTGGTTATTTGCGAAGCCTAGTGAGCATGCATATGAAGAGAGCAGAGGTATTGGAGACATGAATGGAATGAGACTTTAAAAAGAAGGACTTGGAATATTTAGGAAATGCACATGACAATGCATTACAAATTATATATATATGCCTATACATGCATACATACATACATACATACATACATGCACATATATACATACACATACATATATTCATAGACATACATCTGTATGCCTATATATATATATGCATACATACATATATATATATATATATATATATATATATATACACACACACATACACACAAATGTATATACGTACATACATATATACACACTCAGACAGTCAGGCAGACAGACACACACATAAGTACATGTATGTATATATATGTATATATATATGTATATATATATATATACCGGAGTAAACACATAAATGTGAAACAAGGTGGAAAACAGAGTACTCAAATACCAGTGGTAGAATAATATGCTTTATTTAAAGCAGCAGAAATTTCAACAAAACCTGTTACTCTGAGTTTCCCGTTGCCGTTCGTCGGACAGTTTTTGCTAGAATTCGGTTTTGGGAATTATCGTTTTTTTTGCGAACCCTAGTCATCATTTTTATGTCTGTGTTCGTGCGTGTGTGTGTGTGTGTGTATATACAAACATACACAAATATATACAAACATACAGATATAAAATGCTTGGAGATGTGACAAGTGGAAAGAAATGTATTTTTAGTTTTTCATATGAAATTCCTGATTATAGCCATTTTGTAACCTTCATCATGTAGTATTATTAGTTACAGTATGCAAGATTATGTGTACATGTTTATATCAATATGTATGCTCATCATTATAGAGTACAAGTGTATATTTACAAATTGATGCAAATAAAGGCAGCTGACTCATCAGATCAGCATCCAGGGTAGATGTCATGAGCTGAATAAGATGAGGAGGCTTACAAAACAGCTACAATAACAACGAGGATATCACATGGAAAAATAAAGCAATAAATATACTTTCACTTCTTACACCTCTTCACTTTATACTTTATTTACTCCTTGAGGAAAAATTTATTGTCCAGACTTCCAAGATTCTCAATTGCACAGATATAGTGTATTACACTTACACAGTAATTGATAACTCTGCAAACTGACTGCTTATTCCAAATGGGGAGATAATTGTGAAGGTTGCCTGATTCTCTGAATCCAACTTTTCTACTACTCTGTTATATATATGTATATGTATATAAATGCATGCAACAAACCATCCCTAAACAAGTTTAACCATTACCACAGCTAGAATTTGAAGGATGGTTAATTTAGAAACAATGAGAACACAAAATACAAAGGGTTCACAGTCAACAGCACATACAAATAAAAAAACGTATATCAGACATATACATCCCATCATCAGCTGCAAAATGGATATCATTATAGTTTCAACACCTAGGCAATACCACTCAATTCAGCAGTGTCAACAATAATCATAGAATAACAGAGATGAAGCAGGGGCCAAACATTAGCAGAATATCTTCATTATGTCTCTACCTGCTTCTAGTTACGAAACAAATAAATAGCACCAAATTCCAAACATAAACTGTCACATGTCTATCGCTACCAAGCATAGAGATTAAAGAAATAAATATGGAAAGCAAAGAAATACAATCAGCATAGACATTGTCTCTTAAAGAACTGTGGAAAATGAAAAACTATAAAACATTAAAATAAACAAGAAAACTAAACATAGCAAAGAGAAGTTATTAAACAAAACTCTAAAAACCTACATGAGAAATAAATAAAAGAGAAAGCAATAATAACTGAAGGAATCTCTGAACACAAACATATAGATTAATTAAAGAATATAAGCCAATAAATATTGCCACCTAATGACCTATGAAACATAATTAAAACATGAAAACGTAATTAAAATGAACTAAATGTAAACTAATGGAAGAACATATCTCTTTAACTGGCTGGTGTCAATCACATCGGAACATATATAGACATATATACAAATATAAACATTAATACACACAATCACATGGATATGCATGCACACACATATATACATCTTGTGTGCACAGCTTGATGTAAGACCACTACAGTTTGAGTCAGAGCTTGGCATAATTTATCCTTACCCAGTTAGCTTTCAGAATAATGGTTAGTCTACCACTGTACTTAGTAGTGTTAGCAGTAATAATGATATATAGAACTCCCGTAAGGGAGAGTTAGGCTGACAACAAATAGAGACTATTAGTTCCTTTATATGTTTCTCCCTTGTAGTCGTTTGGAACACAGCATTGGATGTTCTGTGGTCACTTGGATGCCTAGCTGCAATGGATCATCGGGGGAACATTTTATTGCATTCTGTTACTGAGGTCTAATATCAGACATCTGTAACAAAATGCAATAAAGTGTTTCCATGACGATCTATGGCATTTAGGCATCCAAATGCACTTGGAACACCCAGAGTTGGGTTCCAAACAGCTACAAATGATGAAACTTATGTAGGAACCAACACTCAATTTATCTCTGTATCTATCTGTCTGGTGAGAGAGAGAGAGAGAGAGAAGAGAAGAGAAGAGAGAGAGAGAGAGAGAGAGAGAGATCAAGTTTACTGACAAATAAATTTGATTTTCAACTTAATTTTCAGTCTTGCAATTTCTCCATGAATAACAAATTCTTTGAGCAAGTCACAAATAAAACCTAAGTCACATAACTTTAGATTTGATTGTGTCTTTGTTTGTTTATATTCACGCATGATTTTGTCAAACTACTATAATGGCCTGCATGGCTGTTTCTTTTTGTTATACAATCTCTGATGATTTGCTGATGTAATCTAATTACAAGGTAATTCTTTGCATGCTAGAAATTTTCATGAATAAAATGCATGTAAGGATTTACTGAATAAATGTAAAACTTTATCTCCATTCTCATCACACACACACACAGCTCTGTCTGGCCCCGTGTCGGTGGCACGTAAAAGCACCATCCGTTCGTGTCCGTTGCCAGCATCGCCTGGCCCCATGCCGATGACACGTAAAAGCACCATCCGTTCGTGGCCGTTTGCCAGCTCTGTCTGGCACCTGTGCAGGTGGCACGTAAAAAACACCCACTACACTCACGGAGTGGTTGGCGTTAGGAAGGGCATCCAGCCGTAGAAACACTGCCAGATCTGACTGGGCCTGACGAAGCCTTCCAGCTTCACAGACCCCAGTTGACCCGTCCAACCCATGCTAGCATGGAAAGCGGACGCTAAATGATGATGATGATGATGATGATGAAAATAAGCAACAAGTATATCTGAGGTAGGGTGGTACAATTGTTTCATGCTACTTCATTTTATTAAACAGTGTTTAATAAAATGAAGTAGCATGAAACAATTGTAGCACCCTACCTCGGACATACTTGTTACTTATTTTGATTATAATCACCCCATTGATTTATGTGGATAATACCATACAAAATTCTGGTGCCTTTGACTTAAGTACCATATTCATCTGAATCTAAATTTTGCTGAACTCATATATATATATATATATATACATATACACACATGAATTGGGATTCATAGAATTACATAGAACTCACAAAAGCTCACTGCCTAGTGTGTAGCTATTGAGAAAACCCATGGTTAAGACTAGGATGTAGCCTGTCCATTGTTATGAAAGTCCAGGAATCCCAATGCTGGAGAGTATTTATAAAAACTGATCAGGTAAGAGAAGTGAAAGAATAGACGTTTGTTCCATTGGTTGGCTGCTGTTTTGCAATCTGTGTTAGTTACGTAAGCTGTGCTACATCATCTGTCACACATATGTAAATACATCAGGCACGGCTGTGTGGTAAGAAGTTTGGTTCTCAACCATATCATTCTGGTTCAGTCCCTTTGTATGGCACCTTGGCCAAATATCTTCTACTATAGCCTCAGGTTGACCAAAGCCCTGTGAGTGGACTTGATAGACAGAAACTGAAAGAAGCCCAATGTGTGTGTGTGTATTGCTTTCCCACCACCGTTTGACAACTTGTGTTGGTTTGTCTACATCCCTGTAACTTGTGGCATTTGTCCTCTTGAAACTAGGGATTAAGAATAACAAGTATTAGAAATCTAAATAGTGTAGGTTGTGATCGCCCATTCCTTCATTTACGATTATACACAATGTTACAAGCTGAAGAATAAAGCGGATTTCTGCAATATTGAAATTCAAAGAATATTTGACTACGATTGGTGTCAGTGTAAGGAAACCATCTCGATGTTACAGAATAATAAATACATCGTTACTGGCAAACTAATTTCAGTTATATTATTAATCATCACAAATGGATTTCTTCAAGTCTTGATGTACAGAGAATTGTTTTGTCAAAATACTTCAGTGTGTCTTTGTGAATAAAGATGTTTATATTAATGTTGAATGCTATTACAATTAATGGCGTTAGCTGATGAAGGGAAACATCTGTGCCAAGAGTGAGCATCCCTTTTCATACTGGCAGCTATTTGTAAGTGCACAAGAACCTGTAAGTGCTTTTGTACTGAGAAGAAAAATAAATGTTCATTCCATAGATTCATAAATTTGAGGTGACTTCTTCATCAGTAAGCTGTTTCAGGTGTGATTATCGTGGGGAACAAGTTTGCTTACCCAGCTCTATGCAGTTACTCAACCTATGAAAAATAGCAGCCAAGTATTCTTCAAATCACACCCACCACATAAAGAAAATTAAAAAATGCAAGATCACATTATCTTTAACACCTTAAAAAAAAAAACGAAATGTTATAGATAGAAAGCTTTCAATGAGATGTTGCTCTATCAGAAACCACAAAGGAAACAATGTTAATGGGATAAGTCCTCTAGAAATTGTTTAAATCATTACTTCTGATCATGTGTGTGTGTGTGTGTGTGTATAGTTTGCTGTTCCATTATTAGAAGGGTCAGCAAAAAAAGAAAAGTATTGCATTCAGTGAGAGATAAATATCATTTAATAGACACTGTTTAAATGAGCTGCTAACAGTTTCATGCTGTGGAAACACAATAATTGGGCAGATTTATTTATGCCGTACATCTGCAAGCAGTCCTTCAGGCTCAAATACACCACATGGTTGGTTTTATTTGAAAAACCAAGACAGAATACTGGTCTGCACGAAAACATGAGAAAAATATAAGTGGGAGGTCAACGTAAAAGGTGGAATGAGATGAGGCAGAACAAGAAAACAAAAAAAAATAAGATAGAAAAAGAAAGAAAGCCAAGAGTTGCATTCCGTTTGTCTGCTGAATATTGAAGCCTGAAGGATTGCTTAGAGAACAAGGCATAGGATATAAACTGGCTAAATTATTGTGTTCCCATAGCATGAAACTATTACTACCTCATATTTAAATATTGTGCGTGTGTGTGTATATATATATGTAAAAAAATACAAACTGGGACAAGAAGGCAAAAAATTTAGAAGATGATACAAAAAACATGGACGGGACATTTGAAGCCTTCAATCTTCAGTCAAGAACCGGATCATCCTCGCAATTTCGGCATATATATATATATATATATATATATATATATATAGTTAGAGTGTCGAGCTTACAATCGTGAGGTTGTGAGCTCGAATCCCGGACCGGGCTGCGTGTTGTGTTCTTGAGCAAGACACTTTATTTCATGTTGCTCCAGTTCACTCAGCTGTAGAAATGAGTTGTTACGTCACAGGTGCCAAGCTGTATCGGCCCCTTTGTCTTTCCCTTAGATAACATCAGTGGTGGGGAGAGGGAAGGCTGGTATGCATGGGCGACTGCTGGTCTTCCATAAACAACCTTGCCTGGACTTGTGCTTGGAAGAGTAACTTTCTAGGTGCAATCTCATGGTCTGTGTCGTGACCGAAGGGGGTCTCAGATATATATATATATATACTAGCAGGCCTCTCAGCGTTTGGTCCAGTCTGTACAGTGCTCAAACGTATTCATAAGGCACATATTAGCATCTATCATAATACTCATTTTCCTTATAATAAAAGTTTTTAAAAGGTATCTCAATATTGCATAGCATAATTTAAAGGGGGTTTACAGAGGTAAAACAGGTGTGAAGCCAGACCTCTGCCTTCTCTCTGTCTATATATCCCTCTCTATGTCTCTATCTCACTCACTATCTCCCCCTCTCTCACTACTTCCATCTGTTTTTCTCTCTAGAGAGAAAGTATTGTGAGACAGATAGAAACGGGGTTAGGGAGAAGAAAACGAGATGTAGGGGAGAGAGTGATGGCAATCCGTAGTAGTGGTGGCCATGTGGATTAATAGGTTGTGGTGAGGCATTATGATAGATGCCAATATGTGCCTTATGAAAAACGGCACCATCCGATCATGGTCGATGCAAGCCCCCACTCTGGCCCCTGTGCTGGTGGCACATAAAAAAGCACCCACTACACTCTCGGAGTGGTTGGCATTAGGAAGGGCATCTAGCTGTAGAAACACTGCCAGATCAGACTGGAGCCTGGTGCAGCCACCTGGCTTCCCAGACCCCAGTCGAACCATCCAACCCATGCCAGCATGGAAAACAGACATTAAACGATGATGATGATGATGATGATAAATAACATCATTCTTTAAATCTCCAGTTTTCTGTCAGACAGAATTTCTGCAAATTCTTCAGTTGGATTCTCTTCCACTTGCTTCCAAGCAAAGAAATATTTCCCATGGCCAGACATATTTTTTTAAGGAAGACTGGAAATGAAGACGATTGCTTGT
>NC_043008.1:4619210-4659210 GCF_006345805.1 Octopus sinensis | reverse complement strand
CTAAGAGAAGCAGGGAGGAAAGTGACAAGTTACCATTTTGCAAGCAGCGGCAGGTTTTCCATGTATCCTCAAAATTTAACCAACGTCTTTATGCTGTATTATGTTATATACAGTGTGTGACAATATGTTGTACAATATGTCCAGGCCTACCAACTTGTACGTGTTTCAAAAATGAAATACATTACACAGAAACAGAATACTACAGGAAGAAAAGGGCACTTTCCCTTAGAAGTCAGAGTAATCCTGAATCTTTACGCTTCCTTGATTGACTTCTTGTTGAGTCATCTTATTTTCACACCTTTTGCATAATTTTATTTTGTTTTAATAATTAATTTTGAGTAAACCTCATTTTTGTAGTTTGCATAATTTGTTACTGTACTGTTACTTGCATTAATACTCTTGTGACAATTTGAAGAAATAATAACTATTATTGTGGTTGCTTTCCAAAGACACCAGCTCTGTTATGAAGCTCTGCTCAGAAGTTGTTTTTTTCTGGTTGATTATTTGATGACAAAAAAAAACGTTTCCTCTTCAACTAAAAGCTGTGTAATATGTAAATGTCTACACCATTCCCTCAAGTGAAAAGGTAGTTTGTCCTGACATATTTTGTTGTGTAAATATAGTTTTACAAGCGTCCATTTTGCACTTTCCATTAGTGGTTCAATATGATGAATTTTGTGGTAGTGAGTGTGGGAGGGGATTAATCATAATGTTCATAGCAGTGAATATTGTCCAATCCTCAAAAATAAAATTTTTGCAGAGACAGATTTAAAAAGAAAGAACCAGAAACATGACAAAAGAACACAATTACAAGAATAAACTGTTACAATTTGAGACGCACACAAAAATAAGGAAAATCATCTGGCAAAAATGCAAATTTAAATGGTTATAACAAAAGGACAAGCAACAACAACAACAACAATTACTCATCTTTTGCCAGCAGTGTGAGCCAAAAAGAGTTACTAGACAAGGGTCAATTCTAGTAAAAAACAAAAAAAAATATGGTAGAGCTATGTTATAAAAGAGATTATCTCCTTGCTTGGAGAATTCACTAAAGAAAGAACAAAGAGGCAAGTTACATATTTCTGTTCTCCAAAGAACAGGGTCTGTTTCAATAAGCCCCCAATAGAAAAGTTGGAGGGGTGGAGGGCTTGGTTGATATGAATCAGAATGTATGCTTGAATGATGGCTATATTTCCATGTGAAAGCATATGTCAGTATGAGGCTGGGTGGAGTCTGCAAGAACCTCCCAGTCCTGGTGACCCTTAATAATCACAATGATATGCTGGAGTTATAACCCATAAGGGGAGCAGAGAGGACCTCAGTCAGATTGGTCACAACATATTTTATACAGATTGAGGGAAGACAAATATCAGCTGACTGATAGAGATTGAAGACTATATCAGTGGACAATCAACCATCACTCTCCAGTGAATGTAGAACTCTTCAGGACTTGGCTCAGATGGAAGATGCTCATGGGCAATTTTGAAAAACTTACCTTACAGAAGGTATTGAGCAGATGGCAGTTAGGGTTGTCAGGTGATGTGATTTTCCCGAGTTGGCAGTTCTGAACTCTTGTATGCATGGCTTGCTTTTATATGTTTTGTGTGTTCTGAAGTTTTGACTAATTTTTCTGCTGTATTAGGTTCTTGATCTACATGTTATATATATATATATATAAAACATTTTGTGTGACTTGTTTTGTATTGTATGTATGGATTCTTGTGGTCAATAAAGAAAGGATCATCATTATTACCAAAGCCATGCCATTTTCACAATATTTGCTAAACATGCTATATTTAATAGATCAATTATTAAACTGAAATTATTATCTTAAGATATTGATACCTTATGAAGACAAGTTTAGGTAAGGAACTGAATGAGAGAGAAGGCTAAAGTAACCCATTTCAGGTCATGAATTAGCTTTGGAAATCAAAACAGAGTCATGGCCTCAGTTTCTTAGGAATGTATATTTTGCAAATAATACAATATTTATATGTTTATATATTTGTTTTGCAAGATTTTTGATGTGAAATCCTGTGTTGAAACTGATATTGTTGTATTTTGGAATGGTCATTTTGCCAGATTAGCCAATAACAACACACGCACTATATATTTGGTGTTATTTTGCTTCAGTATTATTTATTTTTTACATTAATCTTAATCTTATTTCGGCCAGAGTTCTTTTGTCACAGGCGTGTGACCGCATCAGTGGTCCTTTGTTTTCTTCTTTCTTATTTGTGTGTCTCTCCTTACTAATGGTCAGCCATTTTGTATTTCTATTGTATGTATATAAACAGGAAATACAAATATTACAGGCATTTCCCCACACACACACACTAACTAAACATAGACACACATAGAAATATACGCATGCACAAATGAAGACACATACAATAGAAATACAAAATGGCTGACCGTTAGTAAGGAGAGACACACAAATAAGAAAGAAGAAAGCAAAGGACCACTGGTGCGGCCACAGGAGTGTGACGAAAGAACTCTGGCAGAAATAAGATTAAGATTAATGTAAAAAATAAACAACACTGAAGCAAAGTAACACCAAATATATAGTGCGTGTGTTGTTATTGGCTAATCTGGCAAAATGACCATTCCGAAATACAACAATATTTATAGATATCAAAATTTGAAGGACAATATTTATTTGAAAATACTGAAATGCCAGTACTTGAAATAGTATGCATTTCAACTATGGAATTCATTTTAAAGAGATAAAACATCATTATATATTAGGTATAATTAAAATAATTATCACAGGATAATGGACAGGCAGAATCATTTGAACATCAACCAAAATGTTTTGTTCTGTTTATTCTGTGTTCAAATCCTGTCAAGATCAAGTTTGTATTTTATCCTCTTGAGACCAATGGAAATTGGTGTCAGTTTAATCAACCAATTTCTTCCCTTCAGAATTTAGAGTCTTGTTTTATATTACCATATTAGCAATTATTATTTGGCTCTTGCAATGCGAAAAGGTTTTTCTTCTCTCTGTGAGACACGATTCATTCAAACATTACTGAATGAGATCTTTTTGGAATACTTGTGAAAAAGAAAAAGAAAGAAACAAACTATAATTATCTGAAGAAGACCTGCCTTTGATACACGGGGGATGGGGTGGGGGTGGGCAACAAGAACAACAACTAAAAACTGTTAATGTTTTACAAGCTTTCAAAATTTTATTTACACCCATGATATTTTCACATCTAAAATGACTACCAAACATAATTATGCTACAAGACTGAACACTACAATGTCAAAAATACACAAACTCAGAACACAAAACTGAACATATAAAACGGAGAAAATGAGTAGATTAAGGAACAATTAATAGAAGAAAATACACCAAATAGTAGTTTTGAAGATAGCAAGAGTTGTAACAACAACAATAATGATTACATGAAGTCAAATATTATGGTACGTAGTAGTTGTGTTGAAGTGAAAAATATAATTTACAGACCTCTTACAGACAGAAGAAAAGAAAATGTAGATGGGAGAATTTTGTAAAGCCAAACAGCTATTCTTTGTCGCTGGATATTATGCAGGAAAGGGTAAAAAGAAAATAATATATCTCAACTTGCAAAACGATGGAAGCCGACTAAATCTTTGTTCATGTCATAACAAGCTCTCCAGAACAAATTGGGAGAATTTCTTTCAACTGAAAAAAGTAAAAGTTATGACACTTTCTATTGTACCTTCAGAAGTGAAGATTTGACCAAAATACAAGTTGAAATCGTCAGACATTCATATGACTATACATTTGTACATACAAGAGTGATGATAACAGATATTGGAAATTACATAAATCCCTAGCTGTCACTTTTGTATTACTGTAAGGATAAGCGGTTAAAGAAGTCTTAACAAAAGAATGACATGTGGTCAGGTGACATCAAACTGGATTTGCAAGTTCTAATAACCTTTGAAAGCCACAGAGCCATAATGAGACTGTGTTCAGTAGAAAGTGCTAAGACAAAGGGAAATTTATGATAGGTCAGAGATCCTAACTGCCACATTTGTTGTAGTAAAACTCAGAGCAGAGATAAGACTGTGGAAAAAAAGCTACAATAGCAAAAAGAACAAAGCATCCCACCTTCTCAGTTTCCAGCTAAAACTCCAGAAATTACAAGTAAACGCCTATATACCTACTATTTGAAATAGACAAGCAAACACCTCATCTAATACTGCCAGCCTGTACTACTATACCATCATCATGTGACGAAGAAAAACTGTAAATAAAAACCTACAAATAGTTGGTAAAAACACAAAAAGAGAAAAAAAATCACAAATAATGATGACAGTAGTATAAAACAATGAAAAGAGGTGAGGAATAATTTCTTCAAAATGATAATGAAATCATTTCACAAGAAAATAACAAAGACATTAAAAAACGATTTGAAATTCATTGTTCTTAGAAAATCAGACAAACAGTAAACAGATGAAATTATGTATCTGTGATGCCATGGGCTTTCAAAAGTTATAATGACACAAATATAGTTGGCTTCAGAATATAAACAACATGCAAAAGATAGATTATTAAAACTTAGACACTACACTTAGACACCACACCGAACTTATAACAGACATAGATATTTTTCAACATCAAATCTTTAAAAATGCTCACAAGTGCATTCGGTTGCACTCATACCAATGTGAGAAATGGCTCAGCAAACAGGACTCTGAAATACCTAACTAATCTTTTGAGTTACTTTCTTTAATTATATCTTGTTTTAATTATTGTTTTGTTGTACTATTTTTTAAATTTTTGTGCAAGTATGTGAGTGCATTTATACATGTGTATGTCTATGCTACATGTGTGGACTATTTTAATCTTAATTCTTCCTTCCATAAATGCAACAATTCTCACCCCTTACTCACAAGATTTTGATTGATTCAAGGCTTTGGTAGAAGACACTTGCATAAGAGGTCATGCAGTGGGATCAAACCCCAAGCCACAGAGTTGCAAAGCAAACTTCTTAACCACACAGCCATGCCTGCATGCAACTGACAGGGTTAGAATGAATGTACACAGCCTAATGATGCACAACGATACTCTTAGTGAATGACAAATATTTTATTTTGAATATTTGATTTTGGCTTCCAAATTGTCATACAGCAGCAGAAATATAATATTTATCTTTGACTTCAAATAATATTTTTCTAAATGGTTGATTAAAGAATTTAATAAAAATATATGAAAACAAAGTAAAATATTTGAGCATGGAAACAAAAAGTCTTCAGGGGTTTCTACTCAGGATAAATTATTAAAGAAATGATTATCTAAAGCAGAGAAGATCAGTTGAATACCATTATAATTGATTTTTATTAGCTGATATTCGATATATGAACTAATATGAAATGTTGATGGAAATGGCCCTTTTTCATTAAAGCAATGCAATACATTTGATATGTTTCTGTGATAAAAGATAATTAATATCTAAAATCCTTTTCCTAATATTTGAAACATCTTCTGTAAGCAATTAACAAGATTACTGACTGTGATTCCCTTTAGAATTTAATCAAAATGTGTTTACCTTGAAGCTTTTGAAGAAAGACATTTGTCATCATTATAAATCCTTGCAATAACATAACAGAAGGCAAATCCAATTATCGAGACCTTTTATCAAATAAACCATCAAGTAGAGCCCCTTTTTATAAAAGATTAATCATATTCTATATTAGCCATCTTAAAAAGTAGATCAATTTCCAAACTGTACTTTATGACGTTTCAAATTTTTATTTTTCAATTTTCCATTGGAAGGTAATATAGCAATTGTAAATTGGTAATCAAAATAATATAATTAAAACGTTTGATAAGATATTAAATTTTCATTGCTTTCAATTACATTTATGAATTATTGATAGGAACATTTTGAGATAAGGGAAACAACAGCTTGGCAACAAAATCTTATTAAGGAACATTCAAACAGAGCAACAAACTTGTAAACACACACACACACATGTATGTATATACGTACTCATGTATGTGTGCTTGTGTTTTAATGGGCAACAGGGGAGTAGTAGTACTCATTTGAAGTTGATTTACTCTGTCATCTGAATAATCACTGGCCAGAAGAAACTTTCAATAGCAACATACTAAATCCTCAGCTTCAAATGAATACATATGCATATATATGTATGTATGTATATATATATATATATATATATTATATATATATATATATATATAGATATATATGTATATATAGATAGATATGTATATATAGATAGATATGTATATATATATAAATGTATGTGCATATAATATGTATATATATATATATATATATATATATATATATATATAGATATGTATATATATATATAAATGTATGTACATATAAATATGTATATATATGTATCACTATATATATATATACATATATATATATATATATATATATATAATATATATATATATATATATATATATATATATGCATATATATGCATATATTGTTGTGCCTAGGGTTAATTTACAAACAAAGTAGCCTTCCCTCCAACCAAAATGGAACATGAAGCATTCCACTGGACAATTTTGGAACCGAAAACAAGGCAAGCAGATGCACAACTACAAAACAAACACAAATATAGCAGTTGAAAATGAAGATAATTAAGATTGAGAAACAAGTGCCATACCTCTGGCCAATAGAAGGTGCAAGTTCCAAAATGAAGCATTAGGAATAAAAGATGGACAAATTTGGAAGATGGACAAAACAGTATCAACAAATAATATCATTAAAACAAAAGTAGAATGTTATTTACTTAATTAAAGAAAGAATAATTAGATAATATATATTCTATTAAATGCTTTTAAATATATTTTGGAGCTAAAATTATAAGAAAATTATAAGAAATATATGGCTATTTCTTTAAATATATTTCTGGCCAATTTTGTTTAGAGGGATGTCAATGCGATAATTTAAAGTAACACATATTAGAAATAAGATTTAAAGAAAAAAAGAAATAAAAAAAATGATAAAAGTAAAAAACAACAAACAAATATTCTAAGCATAATATGAGACAATTAAAGAATTATTTAAAGGTATTGATTTAATATCATATCAAATTAGCGTTTGAATAAACTATCAAGGAATATTAACATAAGTATAGAAATAGAATGAAAATTAAAGACTCTGTGATCAGAAGAACCGTTTCTTTCACTAACATCCATAACAAATTAGTTTAATAATAATTTTGGCAGGTCACACAACAATATTTCAGATTTACAACTATTTCTGATAGTTTCATTTAATTTCAATTCTAAATATATTATCAATCTAATGTTAAATACTCTTTTAGGCACATGGCCTAAAATAATTGATTCAATTCGATGGTAAGGGGAGAGATATATCTATCTTCCTTTTTATAGGCCCACTCTCTTAGAAGCTCATTTTGGTCAGTCATCAGCTGTACGACCCTTAAAAACCCAGGGCTTAATCTGGTTTCTGTGCTACACAAGTGATTGAGGTTACAACACTCCTCCCTAAATAGGTTGCCAGTGTGTTGCAGAGTTAACTTCCCAGCTATTTCTGGAACCCATTGACAGCTGAGTAGGCTGGAACAATGTGAAACGAAGTGTTTTGCTCAAGAATAAAATGTGCTGCTTGGTTTGTGAATCAAAATCATGATTTTATGGTTGCGAGTGCAGCACCTGAAGCACTTGGCCATGCATCTTCAGTTCACTTTGATAGGACTCCGATTTTTTTTACAGATAGCAATCCCAGATGATCTGGTATTAATATCTAGCAACTAAGTGAACTGAGGTAATATAGAATCAAGTGATTACCCCAAAACACATCAAAACACTTGCGGTAGGATTGAACTCAAGGTTCATGAGTTAGCAATATTGACTGAGCCATTCTGTTTCAACAGCACTGTTTTACTTGTTCTTATTTTATTGATCCTGACTGTCAGGCAGGATTTGAACAAAGAATAAAACAAAATACGGAAAAAATATCTAAACAACAATAATAAACCTGTCGGTACTCTATTCAGAGAAAGTTGCAAGGACATTAATTAGAATATTATATTCTCCACTTTAACCTGACAGACATTTTGCCATTTTTTTAATAATGGTTTCAATATGTCCCATAGTGTTATCTATATTTGACGGCCTGACACAGTTCTGTGACTCATAAGATCCAGTTAAACCGTCCAACCCATGCCAGCATGGAAAATGGACTTTAAATGACGATGATGATGGTGATGATGATAATTCTGCTCTCCCTTCACTGCCATGTGATGGCAATATGTTCCCATCAAATGGCAGTGAATTCAAGAGAACTGCAGACGAATTGCTTCTCATCAAGTTGGAATCAAATTTATGGGAAAGCTATGAAAATACATCATAAAGCATGTAGAACAGTTTATCAATGTCAGCTCTTCAATTCTGGATTGCTGTTGGCCAGCCACAGGTCAATGCTAACAGATTACACCTTACCTATGATCAAAGCATTCCAGCCATGACCAACCACTCTTTTGAAGGGTATGTTTGGGATTACGTTATCTTATGAGTCTAAAATTTTTTAAAGATAGTTTGTGATTCGAGTAAGATCTGGCTGCTATTTCAAGCAAGTGAAGGATAAGACAAAGGCTCCTTCATTATTTCATCTATTTGGAAATGTGCTGCAAGACATAAAAAGGATTAGCCCCGGTTTATTTAGTCACATGAATATTATTGTCAAGTTTATCCAATTTGTACTTTGCTATCTAGACACTGTATATCTTCATTAGATTTTTCAAGATTGCTAAGCAGTATCGCAACAGCATCTCTGATAGTCAAAATCTCTTTTCCAAATAAAGACTGCTGAAGAATATCAAATAATCCAGAGAATTATAATTTCAATCTCAAATCACTTCTATTTCATGTCTAGATGCTCTCCTTCAGTTTCCAGCAGCTAATGACAGCCAAGTGAAGATATAGACGAGCAGAATCAGTAGGGGTGAATAAAATGTCTTATGGCATTTCATCCTGTCCCTTTACATTCTGAGTTCAAATATCACCAAAGTCAGCTTTTTTTGTCATCTTTCTGGGATTAAGAAAATAATTACTAATCTATGAGCCATGAGATCAAATAATTCAACTATACTCTTGAAGCGTGGAGTTAGTCTGATGATTGGAAACCAGTAAAAGAATAAAAGAATGTGGCCCAGCTACTTGCTATTTCGAATATAATATTTTTTACATTACATCAGTTTCTGAAGGACAAATGCAATTGTGCAATTGATTACATCACACTTTTCTGTAGTCTTTGATACATCAAATCTTTCACTGCAAATCACTTCGTCAAGATAATTTTAATTAATGTTACAGATCCTGTTACCTCTAAGCAAGTATATTTTCATAAGTACATTTACAAAGTAATTTTCTTATCACTATTTTGGCAATATAATGAAGTGTGTGCTTCACTGATGAGGCCATAAAAAATTGAAACATGTTTTAAGAAGTTTTCCGTACTTCTTAAATATAATGATGCTAATACAAGTATATCTAGACATCTAACTAAACTTTTAATAAACATTTTGGTTCAATCAAAAATGATTGTAAAATCTAAAAAGTTCCAGTTTTGATATATTTTAATAAAAATGTTGATTTTTATTGTTCATTTTAAATATGCTTCTTGCTGAAAGCCTACTGCCCACTCTCTACAAGTTTTGTTTATTATGGTCATTCCTCTCATACTTCCTGCCTTCATCTTTAAACTTAGAATCACTTCTTTGTCACTTTGATCTGCCAGTCTAGCAATTAAAATTTTAAAGAAATGAAAGCAATGTTGTTCGTGTTGTTCATGTATTGCAAGAAAAACTAATCAAAGTACTTTCGCATTTTACCATTTCTTAACTTTCAATTTTTATTATAAATGTTTAAAAAGTAATTTCACTAATGTTTTCATTTCCCTTTAATATTTTACAATTATATAAGTTCTAATCTTTCTTTAAAAATTAGAAAAGGACACTGGTCAATGTCATATATCAAAACAAGTAAAAGACAATATTCATATATGTATTACATAAGCCATGAGAAACTCAAATGGTGGTCATCTGCTTTGTAATTGAAAGATTACCCACTCACTCATAATGTTTTTTTTCTTCTTTTTTTTTACTGCTTAATTATCTCCAGTCAGCCTTGTCATGATCCTTGCATTAAATACATTATCACTAACTTGATTATTGTTTTTTTTTTTGCCTATAGATGGCATCTTTAGGCTATTTATAAATATCCTGTTTGATATTATTGAATATATGATATAATCAATTAAGGACGGGATAAATACTGATTAATTTCTGAAAACATTATCAGTTAATTAGTCACTTAAACCTTAAAAACACATCTCTTTTGGAAGTATGTTAAATCTAATTGAAGTCCAGGTTAAGGGTTTGAACCCTTGACGATCATAAAGCTACTTCTAAAGATGATAATGTAACTGCCCTAAACCGATGTTTTGAGTTATTTTCATAGGAGAGTAGTAAAGCTTTATGCCGTGGCTTCTACATAATTTATGGAACAAATTTTACCTGAAACTTAGAACGTTATACAATCTGAGGATAATAAATCAAGCGAAAGCATTGAACTTTGACAGCACCTATCTATACCCACGGAGAAAACTGATTCCAAATGGGAAGTCTTCGAAGTTTTAGAAGCTCATTAAACATGGAAAGGTCTTGCAAGTTATTTGGAAAATGCTACATAAAACTTTCAAAAGGGATCCATGCATATGAATACCTACACCCCACTGACATTTCACACAACTCGGATCCATTACTTTGAGGGGTCACTGAATCAAAAGCAGACAACCAGTTTTTGTTTAGAATAAACATTTTACAGATAAAGTAAATCATTTCTCTCTCACAAGCTGATTAACATAGAAATCAATTAAGACAGTTTCTGATCATAATTCTATTTAATAAGCTCTTGATAATCTGTGTGCCAAACATCAACTTAATAATGGGAAAAGTTATTTTACTACATTCCTCAAATACTTGATTATTTTCAAAATTAATTGGAAAACACAGGCATTAGAAATAAATTAATGAAAAACATAAAATGAAAAGCTATATTAAAGTCCATACAGAATTTAGAACCCACCACCTATGTCCAACTTAAGTTTTAACTTATAGTTTATGTCTCAAGTATTTGTTATGGATAATTTCAGATATATGATGACACATACGTTATATAGTCATTTACATTATAAAATTCACATGAATCACTGAAAGCTTTTATTTATAAAATAAAATTGAAATTTGAAAATATAAATAGTACTTCATTATTATCACTGTTTAACACTAGTTTTCTATGCTAGCCTAGGTTGGATGGTTTCACAGGGGCTGGCAAGCCAGAGAACTTGCCATGAACTCTAATGTCTGTTTTGGCAGGGTTTCTTCAGCTGAATGTCCTTTCTAATGCCAATCCCTTTGCAAAGTGGACTGGGTTCCTTTTAAATGACACTAATGAAGCTACCAAGTGACTTGCAAGACAAGACTCTTCAAGGGAGGTGGGTGTAGTATTGAGGAAAGTTGATTGATGCTAGGTGGTGAGAAGTTAGTGTTAAAGTATGATAAAGGGGTGAAAACAGGTATCTTGCTTTCCTTGGTAACAATGAAAGATAGAAAAGAATTGGAAACCTTTTTAACATAGGAAGTTACTTCACCAAAATGGTAAAAGAGTAAATATTTTAGACAGAGTATGCACAAAGGAAAACGAATTTTGTATTTGTAGCAATTTTTCTAAGAATGAGTAAATATTTTACAAGTTAAGAAAACCTATAACTAGCAGTCAAACCAAATAAACAAAAATGGTCATTGAATTACACTCAAGGCAAAAATTAAAAGAAAACTGCATTTTACATAAATTATAAAGATATTTACATAATATATGCTGTTATTTACCAAAATTAACAGTGGGTTATTCTTAATCCCCTATATAAAGAAAAATTCCAGCTTTTTTCTTAAATTTTCTTGGACATCTATATACTTTACTTTTCTTATTGGATTTTGTGAACCTGTCCAATCCTGCATTTTCAATCACGAGAGTGCGACAAAGGACTGTCTGTGCAACCAGAGCAGTATAAATGCAACAAGGTACTTTGATGCACCAGTTTATTAAATTCCTTACTAATACACACACACACACACACACAATGAACTTTCAAATAGTTTTTTATTTGACTATTATACAGTTTCTGCATGTCATTCCCAAGGCATGGACCAACAATCTGAAGCTACAGTAGAAAACACTTGTCGAAAATTATTTGAAGAAGATAATTCATCTTGAATCAAATTCTTGTAGAAAATGAACAAAGAAGATGGATGTGGCACCATCATGGGTAGAGCCATCTTGCCAGAACCAATTCAAAGAGTGAATGAACACCAACGATTTGATAGCAATGCTAGAATGTTTGTATAAGACTGGACTTTGAAAATATTTGACATAAATAAATGATACAACAACAAAGATACAGAGCACGAAAACCTTGCAGAAGATAAATATCAGACGGAATTGGCCACCATCATAGGAAAAGAGGAAAAAAAAAATTCAATTAATCAATCAATTAAAAAAACTGGACTTAATTAATGTTAGAAGAACTACGCATGACAAACGGCAGTTTATTATGCAAGAAAGAACTCATTAAGAATAAACTGGTATTTATGAGGTTGTTGTTATTGTTGTTCAGCCATAGGTTAACACCAACTGAGCAAACCTATAGTCAAAGATGTTCCAGCCATGACTGTCCCATATTTTTAGAAGTATCTAAGACTACATTATATAAAAATGACCTTCCTTTTTAAGATGAAAGGATAGGATTTGAAGGACATTTGGCAGCCATTTCTAACATTGCTATTCATTTTGTGATGCAAAATCAACATGAAATACGTATTTCATAATTTGTTTCAACTGAGAGGATACTTACAATCTAACCGTTTAATTAAATTATTAATTTTAGTGCTAACAGACAGATATAATCAAGAACATTCAATCTGTAACCATTCATCTAGGATTATATATGCAATTTGTCCTTGTTTTTGTTTGTTGTTGTTTGACTCCACATTGGCCCTGATCAAGATGTGGTCATCCAATCATTTTATTTTATTTCAGATACAGTTTATCTGGGATTAGATTATTCAGTGTGTTCTTTTTATTTTGTATTTTATCTTTTATTTGATGGTATGGTTTAGTTTGAATGAGATTTGACTGCTACTTCTTGCAAGTTCAGTGACTACATAGAAGCTTCAGTTCAGAATAGATAAAGATTGAATACAGTTTTATGTGGGAATGATTTTTCTAGCTGTATTACATAATAATGTAGAATCATACCAGCTGTATTATATGGCAGAATTGTAACATGATATTATTATTATTATTATCAATATTAATAAGGCAGTAAATAGGTAGAAATATTAGCACATTGAACAAAATGCTTTTCGGCATTTTGTCCGTCTTTACGTTCTAAGTTCAAATTTCACCAAGGTTGACTTTGCCCTTCATTCTTTTAAGGTCAATAAATTAAGTACCAGTTAACTACTGAGGTCAGTGTAATCAATCTACTCTCTCCCCCAAAATTGCTCACCTTATTAAGGCAGCAAGCAGCAGAAACATTAGCAGATCAAACAAAATGCTTAATGGCATCTTGTCCGTCTTTACGTCTTAAGTACAGATTCTGCCATGGTTGACATTGGCTTTTGTTCTTTTGAGGTCAAGGTAATCATCCAGCCTCTCGCCCAAAACTGCTGGTCTTCTGCCAAAATTCGAAACCTTTATTACTATCATTATTATTATTATTACACTTGTATTACAGAATTACTAGCAGCTGGTCAAAATTCCAACACTGAAGTTTTTAAGCTAATCTAATAACAATGTGGTGAACTGGGATGCCCTTGATTGTAGATCTGCTTGATCAGTCTACCTGGAGTCAAACAACAACAACCTAAGAATGTAGAAAGGAATTACAGATGTGAAGAATGCATACGAACTGATGCCTTTGAATCCAATGGTGTCAATTAATATTCTTCATGGCTGATAAGGGTTAAAGTTTTCAAATTGTTATAGAAATGTGGTTAATAAAAAGGACTGTATGCTGAATAAGTTTCCTTTTCAACAATGGTTCTAGATTTGATCTCACTGCTTGGTAGCTTAGGTAGATGTCTTCTAGAAAAGACCTGGGCTGGCTTGTATCTTCTAGGTGGAATTAAAAGGTGGAGGCTGCATGGATGTCTGTCTGTCTGTCTGTCTGTCACGCATGCACACACACATCACTGATATATATTTATGAGAGGTAAATATCTGCAGGAAACCCCTAAAACCAGTGCTATTCAGACAAAGTTCCTTGTGATATTTCTTCCACACTCAGTTGCTAACACTCCCTTGTCACAATCACCATCTGAAATGCAATGAATCAATGACTGGCCCATTGGAGATCTATAAGTAGGGATCACCAATTGTGGTGCAAAAATAAACAAAAATGAAGTAGGTGCTTGTTATGTATCATCATAATGTATATTGCTTATATATTTTCCACAAAAGAAAAATGCAAGAAAGCTCTCAATGGCACACATTTTATCACACATGCAAACGTATGTACATGCTATAATATATGTGTACTAAAACATAATATGACATACATATAATATAATATAATTTATACACACACACACACGCATACACAACAGGCCTCTGCACAGTTTCTATGTGCCTAAATGTTATTGTTACTCCATAGTTTAAAGTCGATATAATTAAGCATTATGTTCGTTACCCACAGAAGAGTATATTTGAGCAGAGCACAATATTTAGCTTGTACATAACGAGACATATTGTACACATAATCCATTAACTAAATTCCATTAAGATGACCTTTAAGATTTGCATACTCTAATGAGGAAACCATTCACACAATGACATCTCTTTTCCTTTAGTCAAAAGAATTTAATTACATTTCCTAAAAGAGTTTATGATATTGAGCATATATTCTTTTACTGACATCAGTCATTGGATGTGACTATGCCATGGAAATGGTGTAGGGGATTACATAGTCAATTCTATGACAAAGTCCATTATAATAACTCTAGTAATCATCTTATTGTTCAGAGCTTATTCCAACCTCAGAAAGATGAAAGGTAAAGTGAACCTCAGTGAAATTTGAAGTGAGAGCATAAAGGTTTTTCAATAAATACAAGGCATTTTGTCAAAGACTTTACTGACTGATTTTGTCCCCCACCTGCGTATATAGATTTTTAATTAATTGCTTTCGTTTTTATGAGAAATTATTTAATATGCAAGTATCAACATGGTCAACATTATGCTTTTATTAGAGGCTTTTTATTGACATTAACATCTTAATATTTGAATTCATGCGTGTGTGAGCATGTGTGTGTGAGCATGTGTGTGTGAGCATGTGTGTGTGAGCATGTGTGTGTGAGCATGTGTGTGTGTGTGTGTTTGTAGTGTGCTTCTGTGTGTATCTGTACTCATGTTGTACAAGAGTCTTCATTCGAGAAGGACTTAAGCATAAAAGTTTACTGCTTAATCAATTACATCCCCACTTTTTATGAGAAATTAAAATAATTATACAAGGAACAATTAGATTTTCACCTCCATTAAAAGGATCAGCTTTTAGAATTACTTTACTTCTAATCCCTTGAATTTATTTTATTTGGTGTAGTTTATTCCACCGAATATTTGTTGGTCCACACTACCTGTAGTCACTAAGAGTTCTAGTAGTAAGTCCACTTATCTATATTCATGATCAATTAGTCAATCCAATTGTGTAGGAAGTCTTTATCTCAGCTGATTGACAAAACATTATTAATTGCTACAAAGATAACAGTGAAGATATATTGGAGAAGAGATTCTTAATTACAATATTAATCATGGTTTTTATTGTAGAACTAATCAAGCTATGCTTAATAAGAACTAATTATAGATGTAAATGATAGAGTTCAAAGTTGAACATGGCCAAGATTAAGATATTAACTAGTAATGGAGAGAGCCATTAAAATCAGAGAGCTTGCAGGAAATTACCATTCCTTGTATGCAATAAAATGAGAGGCAATAAGTCAATTATTCTGATTAAGAATATACCTAATAAATGTATGATTAAAACAACGAGACTTCTAGTAGCCCAGTTAGAAAGCAAAAACCTTTTGGTGCCCCACATGAATTCCTGTAATGAAAAAGATAAGAAGCCAGTCACTGAAAGTCATACATACCTATAGAACAATTTTGGAGTTGAAACCATTGAATGTATCTAAGGGATGTTGTTGTTGTTGACGTTGTTGTTTTACTGCATGTCATCTTGATTGTGCTGATTTATGACCAAAGAAATTCCAGTTGCATTCATCTCCCATCTTTCTTTTAGACAGTGTACCTGGGACTATGCCATCCAACAGATCCTTATATTTTTAAGCTGGCAGGGTGTCATTTCAAGAGATTTTCTTTTCCATACATACTGAGCAATAGTTTAAAGGCCTTTTACATTGCATGTATTTAAGGGTTTTTGATATAAACACTTAAAGAATAAAGTCTGGGGAACCCTTAACTCTGATGGAGTGTAGACTAAGGCATTTTATCATCTGAACACATTGTCTACCAACATAGTTTTGACACAAGTTCCCATTTTGTTATAAAGGAATATTACCATTTTGTCTTCTTTAGGGAGCATTTAGAACTATACTTTCAGTACATCCTTTCTTTTTCAAGAAGTTTAATTTCATAGTGCATTGGCTGCTGTTTCTAGCAGGTTTAGTAGCAAAGGGAAAAGCGGTTAGTGTAGAGGATGGAGTTTGAGAGGAGGTCCAGGAACCTTTATCTAGACCAAATAAAGTTGTGGAAGATCCTTGCAAACATTATGCTGTTCTCTTCTGCAAAGTACTTCAATCTATTTGTAATCAACCCAGTGACAGACGAATAGCTTAATTGTCATTAAAAAAAATTGTTGTTGTTGTATAACCCCAGGTCAGTGTTGATTGAGCAAACCTATGACGAAAGGCATTTTAGCGGCAACTATACTCTTTTCAGGAATAATGTACCCTAGACTACATTAGGCAACTTATATTTTCTAAAATGGTAGAATGTGGTGAGAAAGAGATTTAGCTGTTATTTCTAGCAAGTCAGTGAATCTGTAGAGGTTCACACACTGCCTCTGCCATAAATGTTGTTGTTGCTGCTTAGCCCCTGGTTAGTCCTGATGATCAACTGCAGACCAGAGATCAACTGTGACAATCCAGTTTTTATTCAGAAATAGGACTACATTATCCAATTGTATTTCATTTAAAAGAAAATACTACAGTGAAACATGGGAAGTTTGGCTGTAATTTCCAGCAAATTCAATGACCATGTAGAAGTTTCATTGTTGTATGCAACTCAGAACATTTCTAACTTGTCAGGATTTGTTTTATAAACGATGATAAATTATTTGTCTAACCAGATTAGTGAAAATGCTTTTATTTACACACAAAATCCCACTTCACACAATTGTTCACACATCATGTGCAAAACACACACACACTCACAATCACAATCACATATGAGCATATACATCTGTATAAGCAGAATCTGTACATGTATATATGTACACATGTATGTATGCATTCACAAACATATACAAGCTTTCACCCACACATATGCACAAACATACATACAATTCAATTACACACATCCATACATAAAACCTCATTCTCTCTCTCTGTCACACACATCATTTATAAGCATGGACACACACACACACACACACACACTCATGTACATGCACACACAGATACATGCATTTATGCATGAAGCCTCACCTCCATGCATACATGTTCTTTTTAATAAGAATTACATTCTTAGAAATGGTTATAGGTTACTCTAAGTTGTTTTGTCTCAAACTGGTCCTGACTGAGCAGGTGTATGGTCAAAGACATTCCATTCATGATCCTCCCATTTAATTTTCAAACAAATCCCATCTAGGAATACATTACCCTATATGTCATTCCCTTATTAAAATGTTAAGGTATGAATTAAAGAAAATTTGGCTGCTATGTCTAAAAGCTGGTACAACCAAGTAGAACCTTTCCCATTGGTTACTGTTACGCTAAGTATTTTGAAAGTACTGCATAAATGTTCATATATAGATAAAATGCTAGCTACTGTTAAGAGTTTAAGAATTCTGAATCTCAGTAACGAATGCACTTTATAAGTAAACATGCAGGTATTTGCAGAGATAAGCGTGTTTTGCTTACTAAGACTGTTTTAATAGAAGTAATGTTCAAACAATACCAGTATACATCTTGCAGAATGCAAATAAACTTAGTTACTTACCTGAATTTAACCTGTTCAGTTCAATTCATGCCTTTGACATGTTACATTTATCTTCTGTGAAAGAAGTGTTTCCAAATATTACTTGGCTTTTATCCTAAATCTATACTGAAGAATCTTCTATGGTTTCTTAGCCAACTAAGTGTGCCAGAAAACAACATGGTAACCAAATTCTACTATATAATAGAAGAGATCTCTATCAGTCTACATGTTGTACATGACATCACGTAAAAATACTAATTCATTTAAGTTTATTTGTAAATTCAAAGGCTCCATGATATATATATATATATATATATATATATATATATATATATATAATGAATAAAGGAGAACAGAGGTTTATACCCAGTTTTATTCAGCAGTTAATCACTTCTTTTCATGTCTGCACCTACACCTGTTTCTGAAGAAGTGTACATTAATTGCTGTAGAAACAGGTGTAGGTGCAGAAATGAAAAGAAGTAATTAACTGCTGAATAAAACCCTTCAAGCCTACTCCCCAGCAGAGCCCCAGTGCAATGACTGAAAAAGGGAATAAGGGAAGCAATATACAATGGACATACATTTCATCTGTATTGTAGTTCAGCTGCAGATGGCAATCTCATCATTATATACATACATTTTATGTATGTATGTATCATCATCATCATCATCGTTTAGCGTCCGCTTTCCATGCTAGCATGGGTTGGACGGTTCAACTGGGGTCTAGGAAGCCAGAAGGCTGCACCAGGCCCAGTCTGATCTGGCAATGTTTCTATGGCTGGATGCCCTTCCTAATGCCAATTTGCAGAAACTGCAACTCTGAATTACACATTTTACCAGTTTTCAAGAAATACAATTAATGAATCCAATAAACTTAGATTTATACATCAAACTTTTGAATCAGTAACGAGAGAAAACTTTTTGATTCGATTAGAGTGTGTCAAAGTATTATGCAAAGCTTGTTGACATTTACTCATTAAGCAGTTTGGAATATTAAAAAAACCAAAAAATCGAGTGTGAAATACATGTTAAGAAAAGAAATGCAAGTTTTTATTTGGTGCATGTTATGAAGTTGTTTGGCATTTACCAAAATCGAGGAATGGGGCTTGCAGCTATCCTACCAGAGATGGTGGTTACAATCTTGACACACAGAATTAGGAATGATCAAGACCCCTGGATTTCTGTGGCATTACACTAATTTCAGGAAACTAACCAGCTAAAGGTGTTTCCTATTTACAGCATAGAGGATGGCTGATTGTAAATACTGAAGTTTTTCTTTATGAAGAATGCACCACGGAATTTAGATTTGTGATAAGTGACACCAAAGTAATAGCTAGATTCAGAGGCATTTGATAATCTTGAGAAATAAATTATGGAACTTGAAAAATCCTTCAGACCAATACAGATTCAAAGTATAAGGTGGTTTGTATGTTGGGGAGAAGGAAATAGAGACAACTGGGTGTTTCTACAGAAAATTTGTTGAGCACCATGTTCTAATTAGATTGAAGGTGGAATGCTTGTGGAATTGTGCAATCATAAAATCTAACAAAAAGTTTGGAAAGAAAAGAAGGGAAGCAAGAAATGATATTAGGAAACTAGAAAAGAAGCTGGATGTCAGGCATACACCTAAAAGAAGCAGAAAGTAAATGATTTGCTAATATTCCGCAATGTGAGAGAGTGGAGTATTCTATGTTGCCAAGCAGTGTATTAATATGTATCAGTATGGATCAGAAGGGCATTTTTTATAAATGTGCCTGTAATGGTGCAGATGGAGCAGCCTCCCTGATCTGACAAGGAGGCATGGAAGTTGTTACAACGAAATGTGGTTGACTCAGAAGAATACATAAGAAATAAAGAAACTTACACCCAATAAATTCAACATTGGGACCCGCTGACATTTATGAACATGATTAAATCATGAAAGCTTATCTGATTAAAAAGAGAACTAGATGAGCTACAGTTTGGGTTTATACATAGATTGTGTGCTAATTATACCCTCTTCCAAGTGAAGTAACAAAAGTACTTAGCTAGGAGTAAGTCACTCTATGAAGCTCCTGTCAATCTGGCGGTGTCCTTTGATGGGATTCCACATTCTGTAGTATGGTGGTCACTAAAAAATGAAGGGACAGATGAATGACTTGTGAGAACCACGCAAGCCATGTACAGAAGTGTCATCAATAATGCAAGAAAATTCAGCTAGCCATCAGTGTACACATTAAGGCTCAGTTCTCAGCCCCATTTCTTTATTATAGCCTTCCTGGCAAGTACAGATGAGTTTATAGCCTTCCTGGCAAGTACAGATCAGACGTTTACAGGAACTACTGTTTGCCAGTGATTTAGTTCAAATAACTGAATTTGTGTGGAAGAATATAAAGAAGAAATTGCAAATGAGGGAGCAAAATCTAGAATTAAGGTGTCTTAATGTAAACCAAATCATCTCATTTTCACATCTACATTTTCATGCTTGAATGGGTCAAACAGAATTCATTGGGGCAGATTTTCCATGGCTGGATACATGGTCTAACTCCTATTCTTCACTTGTTTTCAAGTAAGGTAATATTTACCTTTGGTCAAATGTGCTTTCATAGGAAATTGGAAATACATAACACCACTCGTACGATGGTGGCATCTGCTCAGAAGTGTCACATGATTTTAAGACAGGGGAACACTCACACACATAAACACACCCACACATATATGAAGGGCTTCTTCCAGTATTCATCAACAAAATCCACTCAAAATGGATTGGTGCCCTAGGGCTATAATATGATACACTTGCTTAAGGTGCCACACAAGGGGACTGAACCCCAAAACATGAGGTTTGGAAGTGAATTTCTTAAACGACATAGTCATGCATACCTATCAAAGTTGGCAGTAAAGAAGATGTAGCCACATGAAAAAGGGGAGGTGGGAATTCCATACTTTACCCTGTATAAACTACAGGTTCACAAGAGTTTTGTGGGATCACAGGGAGCCCCCAGATGTACAAGAGCAGTTAGTTGTAAGAGCAGTGATGAAATAAATTTTTCAGATGCTTAGAGGACTCCTCAGCTGATGGTTTCTGTAACCTAGGAGACCTATTTATCTATGAAGGAATGTGTTCTGAAAGTACCATAGCTTATGTCAAAAATAAGGTGGAAAATGTTGGGGAAGCTAAAGAACTTTCTCATCAAGTGAAAGGAAAATTGTATGTTGAATCTAGAACAACTTCCATTAATTTCTCTGCTTTCAACATCTTGTGACGATGGTGGTTATATGCATGTAGTTTTCTACTTCTGGGTCTTCAGTAGCGCCTCAGTGTATGTGTGTGTGTGCATGCATGTGTGTATGTGTTTGTGGAGTGTGTGTTTAGGGTGGAGTGTGTGTGCCATTTTTGGCATTTGTTTTATAAGATTCTTGATAGGAAAGCATAAGTTGAAACAGATATTGTTATGTGTTGAGAGCCTCATTCTGCCAATAAAACCACACACACAGGCTGTAGTTCACTTATTAGTAATAAATTGATTAATTAATGATTAGTTTGTCGAACCAGGTATTGTAACGACTGCCTACATAAGGGAGATGACAATAAAAAAACAAAAGCAAATGTGTATCTATTTGTAAAAACTAAAAGAAGAGTACAGATGTTCTGTACTCTAAATGCAAAAAGGACACAAGTACTTCAATTTCAACTCAACACATGTTTGTGCACATATACACTTGCATGCACACAATAAAATGTATGTATAAATACTAGACACATAAAAAGAGATCTTTGAGAATGCTACAGTTGTGTGCTGAGAGACTTGGACAAACCAATCAAAAATTAATTAAATCAATATTGATAAAGAAATAAATTACAATCAGAGCATGTGATTTTATTAGCTGAATACCTCCCCACAGAGTTCTGCTGTACGTGTTGTGTGTGTGTGTGTGTGGTGTGTGTGTGTGAGTGAGAGAGAGAGAGAGAGAGAGAGAGAGAGAGAGAGAGAGAGAGAGAGAGAGAGAGAGAGAGAGAGAGAGAGAGAGAGAGAGAGAGAGAGAGAGAGAGAGAGAGAGAGAGAGAGAGCATGTGTGTGTGTCTGTGTATACATATATGTATGCATACATATATGCACATACATACACGTACATGCATATACACACACACACATGCATATGGAGATGAATATCAACACTCCCATATGGCACTCTTGAACAATGTTAAAGATCTTTTCACATGAAACCATTGGTTGCTTTCTCAACACACAAATAAAATTTACATAAATACATATATAAGGTATGTGTATGCAAATAAATACACACACACATATAAATACATACATACATACACACACATCTACATGCATATAAACACACACACACACACACAAACGTTATGTACTGTTCTGATATAAAATTCAACAAAAAAGTGCTGCATCTGGTGCACATATTGTGTACTTAAAGGACCCAACATGTCTTTAAGTGCTACTAACAGTTTCTTATGTTGAGAAATATTTCAAACAAACTCATAATATATTGTGTCCTTTGAATAAATAATACACACACACACACACACACATATTAGTTGGAATTTACAAAAAACAAAAGGCGAAGACAACCATCATCATCATCATCGTTTAACGTCCACTTTCCATGCTAGTATGGGTTGGACGATTTAACTGAGGTCTGGCTAACCAGATGGCTGCACCAGGCTTCAATCTGATCTGGCGGAGTTTCTACAGCTGGATGCCCAACCACTCCGAGAGTGTAGTGGGTGCTTTTACATGCCACCAGCATGAGGGCCAGTCAGGTGGTACTGGCAAAGACTTCACTTGAATGTTTTTTCACGTGCCACCGGCATCTTTACGCTCCACCAGCATGGAAGCCAGTCAGCTGCTCTGGCAATGATCACGCTCGGATATTGCGCTTAGTGCTCCACTGGCACGGGTACCAGTCATTGAATTTGATTCAATTTTGATTTCACTTGCCTCAACAGGTCTTCGCAAGCAGAGTTTAGTGTCCAATGAAGGAAAGATATGCAGAAGTGGGTTGGTTACACCCCTGGCATAGGCCACGGGTTATGGTCCCACTTGGCTTGCCTGGTCTTCTCACGCACAGCATATTTCCAATGGTACCAGTCACTAGGCATTGCCTTGGTGAGGCCCAATGTTCAAAGGTCGTGCTTCACCACCTCATCCCAGGTCTTCCTGGGTCTACCTCTTCCACAAGTTCCCTCAACCGCTAGGGTATCACCATACCAGTGCAGTCGTCTCTCTTGCACAACACATCTGATGCTTCTTAGGTCCAACTTTTCTCTCAAGGTACTTACACTCTGTCGAGTATGCACACTGACATTACACACCTAGTGGAGCATACTGACTTCATTCCTTGTGAGCTTACGCATGTCCTCAGCAATGCTCAGGAAGGTGAGGAAGTCTTTTACGTTTTGAGCCTACGCTCTTCAATAGAAAGAAACATGACAAAATAAACAGAGAGAGAATGAAAAAGCTTTAGTGGCAAGCAGTCAATTATGGTGGAAGTAAAAATTGGTGTGTGTGTGTGAGAGAGAGAGAGAGAGAGAGAGAGAGAGAGAGAGAGAGAGAGAGAGAGAGAGAGAAAATATTTGTCTCCGTTTGTCTTCATATTGACAGTACAGGCAAAGAAGTGTTGTTGGATCTTGTCTCCAATAAAAAATGTTCCACAGCTCAGAGCTTTTAACAAGTGAAACAAACAGAATGAAGAAAAATACTTTACATGGAAAAGATGTAATGGTTGGAAATGGTAAGGGTGTTTAGTCATAGAATGCTGCATCAATGAGTTTCCTCTCCCAATTCCTTTCAGCATGGGAAGAGAGATGTGTAAAAACAAGGATGGCAACAATGGCAGTGATCCCACTATCACCATTTTATCACCTAATTTACCCGGCTTACACAAATGGCTGGGCTTTCTTCAGCACCAGATATCATCATTAAGGTTCTTTCTCCTCTCCTTCATGAGGTCCAGCTTCTTGACTCAGTCATATACATGTCCGGGTATAAATTATGAGTGTGTGTGTGTGCTGTTATTCGATTGTAGCAAACAGCTTATTCAATTACAATTTCTACTTGAAACAGAATACACACACACACACACACACACCACACACACACACACACACACACATACACACACACACACACACACACACATATATTATGTAATTTTCTGCTTCTTAAAACTCTCTGAAGTATAGATATATTTTTTATGAGCCACTTACTGACACAGAGAAAGGATTTTGTGCTTAGAGGAAATCTATTTTATAATTGATGATGGTGGTGCTCAAGTGTGGCCACAGCCATACAGGCTGTGAACCAGTAAAAGAATAAAAGATAATTAATGTGAAACAAATAGCTGAAGATTAAACTGCAGGACTGCTGGTTACATGAATGAATGTTTGAGACATTTTTGTAGTTAACAGGAATGCAATTTTTTTAAAAGGGTAACTAATAGTGTAGAAAAGTGAAAATCCTGCAGATATGGTTTGGACTTGAAAACTTACTGCAAACACTGACTGGAACCGGTTAACAATGCTTACATTTCTGTTTGCCTTGCTGGAGGGACAACAAGTTCCAATTCAACTTTAAGGCTAATAGAGTAGTTATGAGGGAAAGTATCCAACACTAAAATTATTTGAAGCTCTCCATGACCAACATCAATAAAAATAACAGCCTACTAGAAATAGCAACCAAATTCCCACGAATCATGCTACACTGTGATCATAGATAAATAAGGATACAAGAGACAGTGCAGTCCTTGAATAAAATTAACGAGAAATAAAGAGAAGAGGGGAAAATCATGACTGAAATATGTTTGATCATAGGTCTTCTTCTCTTTGGGCTGACATGAAACTAAACAGCAACAGCCACAACAAGAACAGCAACTTCAAACCATCATACTGGCCAGATCAACATAGAAATATACGGATATAGAATCATTTTTAACAATGCTTACAGAGACAAGATATTCTCTTACAAAAATTTGCTGGGAATTTATTAATCTGAGATGAATTTTTTTTTGACTAACTAAACCTTAAATGTATAAAATTAGATGTATTTCATTGAATTTAGATAGAGAAATTAAATATCAAACAGCATTAGAAAGTAACTTACCTGCATTTTGAATTTCTGTGGTTTTAATCGTGCACAAAAGAATGAGAGAATTGTTTGTGATGACAATTGCATTATGTGTACCTTTTATTTTTTGACAGTACAATGAAAATATGCTCTTGATAACACTATTAGTAGCTTGCGCATCAAAAGATAAATTATTGTTAAAAATAATTATACTTCACAAAATAACACATACACACAAAAAAAGTAACAAATAATAAAATTAGATTATAATATGAAGATATTTTCTTTCAGCTTAAATACAAAAAATTGTCTGTTTAAAGTTACCAAGTTTAATGGTTTTTTAATTAACAGAAAAATTACAGTGAAGTTGTAGTGACATAGTAACATGTATCGGAAGCTGCAAATTGTCCGCAGTATTAGTGTGTTAGGTTTTTATGAGTGCTGTGAAAATAGCAAAGTTACAAGTGTCAACATTTCATTCTTATTTTTTGGCCATAAAAAGATTGACAAGAAAAAAAAAATCAGAATTTCTGATAAAACTGGGTCACAGACAAAGTACATATATCATCACGTATACCTGAAACAATTAAGGTGCAACACTAATCAAACTCTTTTACAGATACACAGACACATGCACACACACACACACACACACACCACACACACACACACTTCAAGCAATTTGGCGTCACATTGATTAATCAAACCTAATTGTTATTTATTATTTCATTAAATCCTATTTCCTCCAGAATATACATTTTTATTTCAGAGCTGTACTTGTTTGGCAAATGGCTTGATCTGATCTCATCTGTTGGAACTGAAATAAATGCGTCATTGGGAAGAATATAGAGAAATAAAAAAAACTAAAATGAGATAAATATAATAAACATTCCGATCTGTAATAACCATTTGAAACAGACATATACACCACATGATTCACTTTTGTTTTATTTTGCATTACAGTGGAAGAGACTGTCACTGATCACCTCAGAGATGTACAACAACAACAACAAAAAAAACTTGGATACTTAATAATACACAATTCTAATGCAAATGAAAATAAAACTGAATATAATAGTGCATATATGTGTACAGAAATGGCTATCATGATTCTACAACATTGCAATATTTTATATTTTTCTTCTCTGAAGTAAAGTAGAAAATCATGCAAACACTGTTTATTCTAATTTCATTTTCTGTATATTCCAGTAAATCACAACCATCATCATTTCCATAGCTTTCTTCTTCTAATGTTATCATAGCTTAAATGGATTTGCAAATTAAAAATCTCTTCAAGTGTTTCAATTGTTTATAATATCATGGGAGAGGTCTGACACTCCAAAGTTTTAGACAACCACTACTATTTCTTGAGTTTTCTTTATTATATATGCCCACCCACCACCCCCAACAACTGGTGACTCTTCTTCATCCATCATATAATCTTCTCTCCTACATTATGCATAGCCCAATGACTTGCTGAACCAGTTACATTCTCAACTCACTCTAAGTAAAAAATTTCACAACATATGATCCAGACTGAATTTGTTCTTATCCAATAAGTAGACAACAACTGTACTTTCCTTGCAATCACTGCCAGTTTCACTGCTAGCCTGCAAAGCACTTGCAATGCATGCATTATATAACCTGTTCTTTTGAATGGAAACACAAATAGCAGTTTCCTAAACTTTTAGAACTTCCCATAAGCCCTAGACACAATGTTATTACCAACTCTATTCCAGGTACTAATTACACCATTGCAGTGAAGTAATTTCTCTGCTCTTCCAGTTAGCCATTTGAGCAGTTCATGGTCTTCCCTCCATAATTGCTTCTGTTGCTATTCCAATATATCTGATGCATCAAAAACTTTCAACACCCTGACATTCAGTAAACTAGTGTTAGCATACAAATATTCTTGTGAATATCGAGTCCTGAATTCCTAATGCCATCCTAATGTCATTCTCTCAAGTTCTAATACGAAGAGAAGAAAACTACGGACAAGTCCTTGATATCCAATCATTTCATCATTAGTTAGCTTATTTGTTCTTAAAAATAGTTTATTGAACAATCATTCTAATTAGAGTACAGAGTAATAAAAACTAAAATGAAATGATCAATAAGATTACAATCAAACTTTGGTTTTGCAGTTATATTTCATATTAGAGATATGTTTTTCTTAGCCTTAACCCTTTCGATACCGACCCAACTGAAACTGCCTCTGGCTCTGTAGTACAAATGTCTTGTTTTCATAAGTTCTGAATTAAAATCTTCCACCAAACCTTAGTCACAACTTATGTTGCTAACACTAGCCTAATGATAACTAAGTTATTTTACTAAGCTCTTTGTTATATTTAAAATTGGAAGAAACACAGAACATCTCAACAGAAACACAATAATGAAAGGGTTAATGACTTTTTTATGCTAATTAATTAACATGGAGTAATGTAATAATTTTATAGCAAGTTATGGAGAATCAAGACTATAAATATTTTCTACAACAAAGATTTTAAGATTCATAGAGAAGAAGCATCGTTAGGAAAATTCTTGGATGCAGGCATAATTTTATTAGTTTGTGTCCTATGGAAACCCAGAAAGCTAGTGATGGTACCTACATATTGTCACCTAATTAAAGAGGAGTGTTAATGTAAAAGTCAGGTACACCAGTTTTACATTTTAAGTTTAAAAGAATAGAATTACAAATCATTAAGTGTTGAAGTTAATTGTTAAAAGCTGCCGAGAGCAGTAAGGAGGCTAATTATTTGAGAGTTGGATCAAAATGTTTTGAAGTTTCTATTCTTGCACCTTATGCCATGAGTTTAAATTCTGCCAAGATGAAATTTGCCTTTCATTCTTCTGGGTTGATCAAATAAAGTACCATTCCAGGGTGGTAGGTTAGTGCAATTGCTACAGCATTGGACAAATTCTTATTTATTTTGGTGCTTTTATGTTCTGAGTGTTCAGGCAGGGGAACTTGCTTGTATTTTATGTCTTTTTACTTGTTTCGATCACTGGACTTTGGTCAGGGTGGTCATGGTGGGACACCGCCCAGAAGGGTTCAGTCAAAAAAATTGATCCCAGTACATAATTTTAAACCTGGTGCTTATTCTATCAGTCTCTTCTGCCGAACCACTAGGTTACAGGGATTTAAACAAACCAACACTAGTTGTCAAGTGGTGGTGGACAAATACACACACACACATACACATGATGGGCTTCCACATAGTTTCCATCTACCAAATTCACCTAGAAGGCATAGGTTGGCCTAGGGCTATAGTGGAAGATGCTTGCCCAAAGTGCTGTCCAGTGGGGCTGAACTCTGAGTTTCTTAAGCACACGACCAGACCATATAAAGAATAGCGAAAGGAAGCAATGGGGAAACTGCATTTGAAAATGGCAATGACGAGCAGCACAGAGCAGCAGTTGCTGATGAAGTTAGCAGGGATTATTTGCCGATAGGAAGAAGGAAGGAAGTAAGAGCTTATAGGAAAGCATAGTGGCTGAAATGGTCATCTAAAGGGTCTCTGGAGTAATTGTTGCTCATAGCTTGGAGATCAAAGAGTTTCCCCAGGTTGAGCTTCTTCATGAGAGATCACAACTCTGGTACTATGGATATGCGATTAGGGTGTTTTAGGAAGGAATTACAAGACAGATCCTTCAAGCCAAGCACACTGGCAGGTGACCTTGGAGTAGACCAGGAACAAGATAGATGTCCATAGACTCAAATGGATATTGGGAACCCAGTCAGAAAACTCTAATGACAGTTGCTTCTGACAGAACCTTATGAAGGAGGTGCCTGACGACTCCTCTACCATCACAATGCTCCAAAGAATAGCGAGTGAAGAAAAATTGATGACTGTTGTTGACATTGTTGTTGCTATTTAGCCCCAGCACATGCATTATCAAATGCAAACCTGTTGTGACCAATCAGACTTTGGACTATTTTATCGATATGTCCTGTTCAGAAACAGTAGGATGTAACTTGAAAGACATTTTGTTGCTATTTCTAGCAGATTGAGCAGTTATACAGAGACTGATGTTAGGTAATTGCATAAAATGGAAAAAGCACAGGTAAATGAGTCCCTATATGTTCACACTACTGAATAAAAATAACAGCCAAATCTCTCTCAAATCAGACCCCACAACCATTGGAGGATGAAGTCCCTTGTACGAAGAAAAAGATGATGACATGATCACCTTGAAATATTTTTTGGCAAATGTCTATTCAACAATAAACATACTCACTACTTTTCTATATAAATATAAAATAAGATCCCAAAATTTGAATTCTGTCTCCTGAAAGGGATCTAGATTTATTTTGTAGAATATTCTACATTTTAAGAGCATAATTAGTCAAGCATCTTTTTACACAATGACTCAACACTTTGCAACATGATTATCTTGTAATTTTTTTCTTTAAATAGCATAAAAAATGTATATAGTACCTAATTTTTTTGTTTCCTTACAGTAAGTAGGCAACCTTTATATACAAAATGACACTGGTATATTGGTGATGTATGTTTTGGGGGTGACTTTAAACTGCATCTAGTAGTAGGGGGCCCCTGGTTCAGGAGTTCTATGGAATTACCACTTAGCTGTTATTATTTGCCCATATCTATTCTGACCTGGAGTAGCAGCACCTGTTAGAGCCTCAGGTGTGGATTAATTAGCGTGTTAGGGCTTGCCTTGCAATGCATAGGAAGACGGAGTCTGTGGAAGAAAACATCATTGTTCAAGAGAGGAGAAGGTGGCTACAGTAACAAATTGAAGAATGCAGAGAGGAAGATGACCATCCCCTCCAAACATCTCCATCTCCACTCGTTTTGACTCGGTCTTGTCATTGGATTGAAGATAGTCACAGATGAGTCGACAGTGCACAGATCATCTTCATTTTAAACAAAGTCACTGGGCAAATCATTAGTCATCATTAATCGTGACTGTATGGATGACCAATGGTGATGTATAATCTTTCTAAATGATGACCAGACAGAGATCACTGATGATGTATCATATTTCTTTAAAAAAAAGCACCTTACATTATTGTTTTACAATTTTAGAAATATTTCTTTCATTATATTTTTCACAAAAAAATGCAACAACAATTTCAGAATTGATTGATATTTCAAGAATTAAATAAACAAAAGCAAACGAATAAAAAAAAAAAAAATAAATATAGAACCAAGAAATATTTAATTCACTTTCAATCTACCTCTAGCAATGTTAGATTTATTCGGTGGATAGCAAGTTATTTTAGTCAACCAGCTTTGGTGGTTTTATGTATTTACTAGAATATTCTTATTAAATTGTTTTTTTACTAGAGAAGTTTGGAAACAAATGTGTATTTACACCTTACAGTTCATCAGAAATTATAAATCATTTTATGAAAATCATAAATCACGAGGAAATAAAATTACATTGTTTGCTGATTTATGAAGTTGCTTTAAATTTTTATTTTAGATAAATCCTTCACGTATTTTACCAAATGTTTGCCAAAATAAATAGTGTGAATGTGTGTGTGAGAGAGGAAGTGAAAAAGAAGGTGTGTGTGTGTGTGAAGGAGAGAGAGGAAGTGAGAAAGGGCATGTGTCTGTGTGTGTGTTTGAGATGGAGAAAGAGGAGGAGGAAGTCAGAAAAAGAGACAGGATATGTGAGAGAGAGAGAGAGAGAGAGAGAGAGAGAAAGTGAGAGAGTGTGTGTATTTGTGTACTCAAATATTATCTATTTCTCTGTGTCTGTGAGAAAAAGAGAAATAAAGCTAAAAGAGAAAACTTATATGAGAGAAAGAGAGAACGTTTGAGAGAGAGAGAGAGTGTGTGAGAGAGAGAGAGAGTGTGTGTGTGAGAGAGAGAGAGAGTGTATGTGTGTGTGAGAGAGAGAGAGAGTGGGGAGAGAAAAAACATAGCGAAAAAACAAAAAAACTAGAGTGGGAAAGAGAGATGCAGTTTCCTAAAGACGAAAGTTCTAGTTTTATCCTGGAAAGTCTAGCAATGAATAGTTAAATAATAAATTACTATTAAACAGTGTTAATTATTTTGAAATATTAATTAAACTTCAAAAGAAACAAAAATAATGAGATTAGAACAATGATCTGAGAAATATTGCATGACTTGTAACAACATGTTGTTAAATTTGTTGTTTGGCATCAAATAGAATGTTGCAAGCACGGCCAGGTGGTTATGAAGTTCACCTAGCACCCTCGACTAATGATTTGATTCCAATATGTGGTACACAGCCATGGGTCAACCGAGGCTGCGTTGAGTGAAAGCCATTAGATGGCAGAAACTGAGCAGCAACTTATTAGAGAGAGAGAGAGATAAAGAGAGAGTGTGTGTGTGTGTGTGATTTGGTCCCATAAACTTAAAATGACTTGCAGTGACTTTTGAAATGGTCAAAATTTGGTATTGTGGTGTTACCAAGTACCTGCAGGAAAAGGAGTTTCGCCCCCAAGCACATTCATTTGACATGGTTGCTGCATTAGGAGATGATGCTCCAGCTTTATCAACAGTGCAAAGATGGGCAGCTGAGTTTAGGAGGGAAAGGGAGAGCCTTGAAGATGACCCAAGATCTGGATGACCTGCAACTGCCATCACTTATGGATGACAAGTGATTGATGATAAATCAAATAGCCAATGCTATTAGCATATCCAGTGAGAATCTTTTGCACAATGATCTTGGCATCATGAAGTTTTCTGTTCAGTGAGTGCCATGTCTTCTGACACCTGATCAAAGGTATACCAGGCTGATCCCATCATGGGGGAAATCTGACATTGTTTGATGCAGATCCAGTTAATTTCCCAACATGGAATGAGTGTTAAGTTCACTTTGAGCCAGAGGCAAAGAGACAATCCATGCAGTGAAAATACCCCTCCTCACCTGCTCCAAAGAAGACCAAGTTCCTTCATCTGTACAGGTGATGGCCTCAGATTTTTGGGATGCAAAAGGCATTCTCTTTATTTACTGTCTTTGAAAGGGCCACACCATCAATGGAAAATATTATGCCAACTTGCTGAGGAAATTACGAAAGACTATAAAGATTGCACACCCAGATAAACTGACAAAAGGGATCTTGTTTCATAAGGACAATGCTCCGGCACAGAAGTCCATCGTTTCAATGGATGCTGTACATGATTGTGGTTTCAAACTGGTTAATCAGACTCCCTGTTTTCCTGATTTGGCCCCCATCTGACTATCAACTGTTCACCAACATAAAAAAAAAACATTTGGCTGGGAAGTGATGGTGATGTGTGTGGTTGATGACACATTTAACTAACAGGATGAAAGCTTCTTTAGCAAAGGGATCCAAGCACTGCAACCCCGATGGAAGAAGTGTGTGGACCGCAAGGTGTACTAGGTTGAAAAATAAACACCATTTGATCACATTCCATGAGAGTTTGTTGTTTGTTCCTTCTCGAGCCATGCCTGGCTCATAAGGGCCGGTTTCCTTGGCATATAGGTTCCCCACCTGGATAGGACACCAGTCCGTCGCAGGTGAGCTGCAAGATGCAGGAGGAAAGAGTGAGAGAAAGTTGTGGCGAAAGAGTCAGCAGAAGTTCGCCATTACCTTCTGCCGATTCCATGAGAGTATCTTGGTCAATGTATGAACTTTTCAGCCAAGTCTCATAAAATGGATTTTACCTTTCATCTCTTACAGGATTGACAGAGTAATGTATCAGAAAATTTACTGGGGCCGATATAACTTATACTAAAACCTCTTCAAGGAGATGGCCCTGCATGGCCACAATCCAGAGAATGAAACTGGTAAAGTAATAAAAGACAATGGTGCAGATGATATTTTCTATTCACATTCTGTGATTAGGAAGAAGTGGAGAAGAATTCTCTTTTAGAATAACACATAGTGGAAACAATACTATGTTATAACATGATTGCCTGACAATTTGTAGTTTGGAATGCATACATGCATAATAATTAATGAGTAGTCTGAGAATAGATGTGTTCATTAAGTAGCTTAAAAGACTTAAATAATTATCATTAAAATTGTAATAGCATGCATGACCTTTGTTAATTTAGAGATGATATTTACATATTGTATTCTTATAACGATTGAAACAAACATTTAAATGACTTCTTTACGTCACAGGAAAGAAATTTATTTAATATTATTTCAATACAAAACTGTTATATTCTTATTGTTTAAATGAAGTACTGTCTGGGGTTTGTTAGTAACCAGCTAAAAGTAAAACATTGACACAAAGACAAGCTTCAGAGAGAGCATCTCTGTGGTTGTACAAACTGTAAGAAACAGTTGTGACATGTCCCAGAACCAACACTTTACTGTTTTAAGAAGGATGGATTAGATAATGTAGGTCTAAATACACCAAAAAAGACAGAAAGATTCACAGATGGAATGTCTTTGCTCACAAGTCTGTTTGATCAGAGTTGACCTGAGGAATAACAACATATAAAACGAAAGAGAGAGAGAGTGAAGCCATCAACGTATCTATGTTAATTAACTGAGAATATAACCCACTCGAGTTAATCCTGAGTGACAATGTTCTCTAAATCTAGAATTCAAATGTGTAGCAATTGCCTAACTATTGCTCTCTCAGTACATCGTGGATTTTTCAGGCTAATATATGTAAATGTATATCACGGGCTTCTGTAGCTGATAGATATTTACATTTTTTTAGATTTTAATAATTTCTGTGGTAAAATAAGCATTTTCACACCTAAAAATTAATAAATAAGAGTACAGTACAGTACTGCACCATATAACACATTAATTAGAATATATTAAAAGAGAATACGTAGTGTACCATAGATGAGTAAACAAAGAATTGCAGATACTCTTTGGGAAATGAAACTCGGGAGGTGAATGTGTGGTGTTGGTTTGCATTTATGATAAAATAGATATATACAAAAATATACAGTACAGTACTGTTTCTACTTCACGGATTTTCACCTATCGTGTGTGTGTGTATGTGGGGGTTGGTTGGAATGTAACATCTGTGATAGTTGAGGGATTACAGTATATAAAACACAAATACAAAGTGTTTTTGATAACATACATGTGTGTGTGTGTGTATGTGTGTGTATGTGTGTGTGTGTGTGTGTGTGTGTGTGTGTGTGAGTGCATCTGTTAGAATATATTTATGTCTATGTATAGACTTAGCTATGCATGTGAATATGTACCACAAATACATTGGAAATGCTTAGAAAACCCCTCGCTACCACTACCAAGGAAAGTACATAAGACATTAATATTCATTTAATACACACATGCACACCACACACATATATGGCTGGCTGGTTTAGAAGTTTATTTTACAACCACATGGTTTGGAGTCCAATTCCACTGCATGGTACCTTGGGCAAATGTCTTTTCTTATAGGATTGTCCAAAGTTTTCTGAGTGGATATTGTGGGCAGAAATTGGAATGAAGCTCATACACACATGCATACATATATATATATATATATATATATATATATATATATATATATATATATATATATATATATATAGTTGAAATTTACAGAAAAACAAAAGACGAAGACAGGTGTATAAACAACAAACAGGTGTATTAGTTTAAAACTCGGGAAGGTGAGAAAATCTTTTATGTTTCGAGCCTACATTCTTCAACAGAAAGGAACATGAGGAAATAAACAGAAAGAGAATAAAAACAAACTTTTGGAGCTAGTGGTCAATCATGGCGGCCCAGATATATATATATATATCATCATCATCATCATCACTTGATGTCTGCCTTCCATACTGGCATGGGTGGGATGGTTTGACAAGAACCAGCCAGGCAGAAGCCTGCACCAGACTTCTGTAACTGTTTTGGCAAGGCTTTTACAGATGGGTGCTTTTAAGTGGCACCTGCACTAACAGGGTCACCAAGTACTTGCAAGAGAAAAATAAGAAAAATCCCTTTTGAGAGGGGAGGAGGCATTGGAGGAGGTGATCTTGTGTTGGATGATGAAAAGTTATACCCAGGCACTGACCACCATCCTATATCTCTCTCTGTCCTTTACTCAACCGTAGTGAGAGATCAGGAATGAAGACAGAAACAGGTGCACTGCTGCCAAGGAAATACGTGGTTACCCAGCCTGAAGGAAGTGCAGCAGAAGGAGAGGGAGGGAGAGAGAGTGTAGGAGACAGCAGGATAGAGGTGGTAGCAAAGTGCTGGGCATACTCACAAGGGCCGGGAATGAGGATATGAATGGGATGGTCAAATGCTATAAGTGGCAGGATATTGCAAAGGAAGTGTGATTAAAGAGTGTGAAGAACCAGCACAAATTGAAGTATATTAGAGTGAGATTGCAAGATATAGTGTTTGCTTTTGAGCTACTCAGCAATGGATTATGATTGTTACTCAGTATTGATATGGTTGAGCGTTTAATCCCTGTGGGTGGTATCTTGGGGATGTTTCTTTTTTTACTACTATGTTTTTGCCTTTAATATAAGCACTGTGGGTGAAAATTGGTTGGCAGAAATTATGTGAAAGACCATTGTATATAGATGAGTGTCATAAATGCATGTGTATAAAGCATAAACTAGTGTTGAACAAAATACCTTGTGGTATTTAGGTACTAAGAGAAACCTAGCCACTTGATAAATAGAGATTGATAAAATAAGTACAACACTAAGTCCTGGGATTGATCTACTTAACAAAGAAAGCAAGAAAAATAATCCTTTGAAGGCAAGGCCCACAGCTTAAGTCCAGAAAGTGAAAACAATCAGAGAAGGTCTGAAAACAAGTATGGCTGCTAATAACTGTTTAATCTTCTCAACCATGCTGATATCATTGTACATATTGTATTGTTCAATGCAGAAATGTCTGCATGGGAAATTTGTGTGATTTTACTTGTGAAAAAAAATCTCATCTAAATCTCATCTCTGATATTTAGTTATGTTTTCCGATTTTAAGAAAGACATGGAGAAGAGTGGAAAACTTGATGATTTCATTAATATTAGTTCACCATTTCATTTATAAACTCTCTTAGAATATAATTTAATATAAATTTAAATAATTGCACAATATTATATTATAGCCTACGAATACTTGACTGCTTTGTGTATGATGTAAGATTTAGAACAAACATTACAAGAAAACATTTCAAAAATCTTTTTATTCCATCGAATTAAATGAAAGTTTTGAGAAGATAATGTGAATTAAGAATAAAATCAATACTGATGTAAAAAGAGTTGTCTTTTAACAACTGTTTTCCATGAAACATTAATTCTTTCTTTTGTTAATTAACACAGCATCACATTTTCTTTTATCCTAATTAATTTCTCTTTTGCCAAAGATTTTCAAGGAATTGCATCAGGCAATTCTGTGTTCAGAAGTTTGCTTCAAATCAACAACGTTCTAGGTTTGATCTCAGAGTGCAGTACCTTGGGAAATCGTCTTATCTCATATCCTCAGGTAAAACAATACCTTCTCAGTGGAATTTGGTAGACAGACACTGTATAGAAGCTAGTCATATGTAATTCTTTTAGCATAATGTCTAAAATTTTCAGGGAGAGGGTTAGGGAATTACATTGACTCCAGTGCCCAGAAGGCATTTCATCTTCTTGTCCCTGAAAGAATGAGAAGCAAAGTTGGCCTCACTGGAATTTGAACTCAGAACATAGGAGCAAAAGAAATGCCACTACGTGTTTTGGCACACTAACAATTTTGCCAGCCATGTCACTGCCTTCTTCATGATAATAATGGTTTCAAATTTTGATATAAGGTCAGCAAGTTCAAGGAAGGGGACAAGTTGATCATATCGACCCCTGTGCATAACTGATACTTATTTTATTGACCCTGAAAGGATGAAAGGCAAAGTCAACTGAGTTTGAACTCAGAACATAAAGACAGATGAAATGCTGCTAAGCATTTAGTCCAGCAGGATAATGATTCTGTAAGCTTGCTGCCTTAACTTCTTAATAATATATATGTGTGTGTGTGTGTGTGTGTGTGTGTGTGTGTGTGTGTGTGTGTGTGTATGTGTGTGTGTATGTGTATCATCATTATCATCATTGTTTTACGTCTGCTTTCCATGCTGGCATGGGTCGGATGGTTTGACTGAGGACTGGTGAGCCAGGGTAGGGAGGGCTCCAAAATGGGTCTCAGGGAGACTGATGAGTGGCCTATTGGAAACCTGTAACCAACATCATTATTATTCACCCGTAGCAATATAAGATAAATAAAAAAAAGCTTGTAAACAAGTTCAACTACTGCAGACGACTGAATGGTTTGGGCCAAGTCAACAACAAAGCCTTTATGTTGATGACCAAGATATCTGACAGCAACTAAGCTTGTGGAGATGCAGTTTACTCTTGTTGGCATCAGTAACACACAGCGTATCAGGGTTAATTTGCATTGCATTGCTTATCTCAAGTAATAATCATGTGTACGCTATGAATAAAGATAAATTTTGCAGATAATACTTAATTTTGAAGAAAATAATTAACTTTTGATGGATGCATTTTGACAAATTGAAAAGCTATGCATAACAGATTGAATTAAATATTAAATTACATGAAATAAATAAATATAAATTTATTGATGAGTTATTACAAAAATAATTTGAATTTCTGAGCTATTTATCCCCTTTTCAGTGTTTTTATCTTTTATATGATATTATTGTATTAATTCTCTGAGGCTTGGTTTGAAGTTTGAGCATCTATTTTGGAATGCAGGGCTTCAAAAGTTTTAACCATTATCCTGTAGTACAATGATTGCACATCATCATCATTTAACGTCCATGCACCATGCTGGCATGGGTAAGATGTTTTAACAGGATCTGAAGGGCCCAGTTTCACTCATTTGACTGTGACCATGCTGGAGCACCACCTTTAGTCAAGCAAACTGAGCCCAGAACTTATTCTTTGTAAGCCTAGTACTTATTCTACCAGTCTGTTTTGCTGAACTGCTAAGTTACAGGGACGTAAACACACCAGTATTGGTTGTCAAGTGATGTTGGGGGGACAAACACAGACACACAAACATATACACACACATACATATATATACATATATACGACGGGCTTCTTTCAGTTTCTGTCTACCAAATCCACTCACAAGGCTTTGGTCAGCCCGAGGCTATAGTAGAAGACACTTGCCCAAGGTGCCATGTAGTGGGACTGAACCCGGAACCATGTGGTTTGTAAGCAAGCTACTTACCACACAGCCACTCCTATGCCTTTATTCACATTTTTAAAGATTAAATCATGAATTATCTTGTAGCTTTGAAATTTCAATGACAGAAGTGTTTTAATTTTTAGAAACTACATTATTCAGTGGGTGTGAGTGTCTGGATCTGATCAGTCAAACATAAAACAGGATATTTGGGATGATTATGGCCAGTTTAGATACTAAAAGGTTAAAGTAATTTTGATAATAACAATTCTGTGTGCTGTGGTTATTTATTGCTGGGTTTACTGGTTGGGCTGTCAGTGCTATATGTATGTTGTCTTTAATTTCAATTTTCCTGGCTTCCTAGTTTGAAGCTATCTCAGAAAAGCAAACAAACTAACAAAATCCTCTCGATATCATTTTCCCTTCTCATATTTTTACAATTTCTGTCATCCCTAACTTCCATATTTCTTCACTAATCAGAGTTTTTTTCTGTAATTTTAGCATTCATATGTAAGCCTTTGGCATTCACAATACTTTGTCAAATGTATAGCTTATTTATTCACATTCTTTTGAATCAATTCATGCGTGATCTTGCAGCTTAGAGATTTCAGTGATGTGATTGCTTATTTTTAGAATGACATTGTAGGATAAGTGTGAGAGGCTGGATCTAGTGTGTTTGCATGTAAAACAGGTGACATATTTTGGGCCGGATATGACCGGTTTAAATGCTGAAGGGTTAAGAGCCATCTTGTTTTCTTTTTGTCAGACCTTCCACAAACTCACGGGATATCATAAATGTAATTATTCAGTTCATCCAACGTAAGTGGGACATTTATTATGGTTTGTAATGCTTAGTAACAGATTAGTTCTAACTGATCAGGCTTCTGGTTAAAAGCACTTATTCCAGCCATGCCCAACCCATCGTTTTTTGTTGATACAGTGCACCAAGTACTACTTTATCCAATGTATTTATTTTTGTGTAGTACATTAAGAGGATACAATCTGAGGGAGATTTGGTAACTATTTCTAACAGTTTGAGTGATCATACAGAGGTCTTCTTGTATGCTTGTGAGAAAGCTGTTCAATGTAGTGTTAATCTTGCATCTCATTATAATAGACTTCCTCTTGGTTCCTTGTATTTCCTTTGCCAGATGTCAAACAGGGAAGCAAAAACATGGTATATTTTAGTTTGTTATTATTTTCGGTTTATGAACAGACACAGGTTTTCGAAAATCTAATGAATATTTAGTAATGTCCTGTTCATGTAAAACAAAAACTATGACTTTCAATCTGATTTGTTATAAAAGATTTTTGCTCTACAAAAACTTTTGCTTATGTTTACTGAGGCAACTCTATACATTATTATTGAGGTGAAAATTGCTGCAATATATAACTATATACATATGTATATACTTATTTATATATTCATTTGTTTTCCTTCCATATCAGTTTTTCCATGCCAACATGGAAATAGGTAATGTGGGTGTGTGTGTGAAATAGTGCATACATGAGGAACAGATTTTCATTTAAATCTAATTAGTTTTGTCAAGAACT
>NC_043008.1:4529210-4614210 GCF_006345805.1 Octopus sinensis | reverse complement strand
ACGGGTTCTCTTCAGCAGACTTTTATCCACTTCTTCCATCCATGTTACCGGTAGGGAGGGGGAGGGGGTCACTAAAACTCTTAGCATATTCTTTCAATTTGTCCATTGTTTGGCCAGCTTTTTTGTCATTCCAGTTGTAGTTCTATTTTCCTTTTGATTATGTTCTTGAGGTTCCAGTTGTCTTTGAGCTGATCATAGTATTTTTATTGTTGTGTTTGTTATAATTTTAGCCCAGAGTCAACCATAACCAAGCAGTCCTATGATCAAAGGCATTCCAACCGGATTTTTATATGTTCATATCTTACCCATTGAGTCCTGCATTCTATTAAAAAAAAGGGTGTGGTTTCTATTTCTAGCAGATTGAATTACGTGTAAGTTCTCTCAGGTCCTTTACTATTGTTGTTGTTGTTGTTACTATTTTATATGTCAAACCACTTTTAAGTGTATATTATGACCATAGACTTATACAAACTTCCTCTCCTTTATCACCAATCTCTCTCTCTCATTCTCTCTCTCTCTCTTCTCAAAAGTATACTACAGAGAATTGTATTTAAATTTTTCACTTGTCATTAATTAAACTTATGAAACTTCAAAACTATTTCTGATTCTTTTCAGGGGGAAATTATAATGTGTTTTATAAATATTAGATCATTGATTTAGAAATACTCTTTTATGAGACAAATTCTAAATCTCTGATTTTAATTTTTGAGAGAAAGAAGAGGAAATATGATTGTCAGATTGTTATATCATAATAGTTCATACTTTTTGGTAGCATCAATCACATGTTAAACTACTTTGATTTGGAGGACCACAAATGCTTGAGAAATTATCCATGCTTTTGTTGAGAAGAATATCAAATCCTTTCTCAAAAAATTTGGAGTGTAAATATCAGAATAATCCAATTTTGTCTTTTTTTTCACAAAAACCTGTCTTCATGTGGTGCGTAAAGTGCTGGAAAATAGCATCAATTCTAATCCTCTTTTGTGAGTAATATATTTAAATGTTGTCCAGTCTTTCATAGAAAAAACAAAGTAGACCTTTTCTGATGATAACGATACTGCTGCAGATTAGCTGTCATTTCTGATGATGTTGTTGTTTATGTTTTGGCCCTAGGTCAGCCTTGATCAAAGAAATCTGGGATTAAATAAAAACTAGCCATGGCCATCCAGTCTTCTATTTAAATATAGTATATCTCAGACTATATTATCTAATATAGTCTTTCTTTCTTTAAGATGGCAGAGTTTGATATCGGTTGATCTAGCGGTTATTTCTAGTAAGTAGAGCAACCACATAGAGATTCCCTCGTTGTCTTGTTTCAGACAATAATCTTAGTTGTGGTATTGCAGATGTTGTTGTCACTGTGGCTTCTACAGTTGTTAGTGTAGTGTTACTGTTGTTATTCTAATTCTTCTTGATATGATTTAGTTTCAAGTAAGCCCTAATTGAGCAGAATTTCCAGCTATGACCATCCAGTCTATTTTCAGACATAGTTTCTCTAGAACTACTTCAACCAATGAGCCTTATGTTATTTTTCTTTTAACGATGATAAGGTTGCATTTGAGGGAGATTTGGTTGCTATTTCTATCAGGCCAAGTAACAGTACAACGGTTTCCGATGCTGCAAATGATCTTTTTTCTTTTGTTGGTGATGATGCAGCAAATATTGCAATTGCTGTTTTGTTGCTGTTGTTTAGCCCCGAGTGAACTCAGACTGAGAATAACCATAACAAAAGGTGTTTTAGCCCAGACCACTTTGTCATTTCAGTTATACCAAGGACTGTATTGCAGGACCTTTTCATTTTATTATTCAGGACACTAAGATACGATATGACATGGGAAATCTGGATGTTATTTCGAGTAGCTCAAGCAACTGTACCTGTTGTTGGTACCAAAGCCCAAGCTACGGTTACCTTTCAATGCATTTTCAATTTATGTGTCTTTCATAAAATTCCTTCAAACCATTCATTCACTTATTTTCTTTCACACAATCAAAAAGCCCTGTGGAAAGCTTCATTATCCTAGCAACTTATTCTACTGCACGTGCCACTCCATCACTTCTATCGTTCTAACTAATGTTGTGATAGAATCTCAAAACTGATCAAGTCAGAATATTAAGAGATTCATGAAAATAACTTATGAACAGTGATATCAACTGGAAGTCACTTCCTAAATGGTATCTGATAACAATTTATTTGAATTTTTAAAATTTATATTTAAATTCACCTATAGTTACAATATAATGCAATTTCTACTCACCAAAATAATAGGAAAAAAACCCATACACCCAGTGGCAGCTTTATAACACATCTGATGCCAATTGATAAATAATGAGAATAATAATATTGATATTGATAAAGAGGGGACATCTAATACGGGGCCTACAGCTTCAGTGACAGCAAGTAGATGAATAATCATGTCTACAGAAGTGCATAGACTTAACACCAAAATAAATAAACAAATCTATAAATAAATAATGAAAAAAGAAAACTAACAACATAGGCAAGATGAACAAGTAAATAATATGTAGAAAGTTCCCTTATATCAAACCAAATAAATGTACACACACACACACTTATGTGTATGTGCTTATTTTGTGATACCAAAACTAAAGCAATGCTCAATACAAAATGGTTTGGGAAGTGCAGAGTGTGTTCTATGGGTTGTGTGAAATGAACAGTGATTAAAAATCCAGCAGACGCAATTCAGGCAGAATTAAATTTTAAAAAGCCATCTATGTACCAGACTCAATGCAAATACACTGCTGATAAGCCAGCTGCTGTTTTAGTCATCATGAGATAACATTTCTTATGGATGAGCTGTGTTAAAAAACACAATAAATATCATAGGGAGACATTTAAGTATGATACACAGATGGCTAAACAGTGATTATACACTCCATACAGTAGCTGCGTTTGGCCAGTCCCTTTGTTGAACATTCATGTCCAAACAAAGGACCGAGAGACTGTAGATGTAATACTGTTTATTGCAAATAATTAAACTATATGTATATATATATATATATATATATATAAATATACATACACAGACACACATTTAAAAATAGACGCAGAAAGCCATGTACAAAATGCAACTGAAGAAAAGTTAAAACAAAAAAAATGTAAATGACGACTATATAAAGTGAATTAGGTTTAGTACAAGGAACGGAAGATGATGCCAGGAAGAAAAGTGATTTCAATGAAAATATTAGTTGTCATGGTAATTAGCCAAATAGTTTAATGATGTAAAAAGACTGAAAATTAAGTGAACTGAAAAAAGAAAAAAATTATACAGATTGGAAAGTAGGAGCCATCCAATTAGAAAAGTTGTTACAAAGTAAATAACTAGAATAGAATTTTAAAAAGTAGATTATTAGACACAGCACACAAAGGTTTCATACATATACCAAGAAAACAAAAAAAAGAGATGAATAAGAAATATTAATAAAAGGCAAAAAGGAAACATAAACAAATTAGGAACTATTTTCTATAGTTTAAAATCAATCAGATTATAAAATAATGATTAAGAATGTCAAAGGATTTGATGATAAAAACAAAATGAAAAAGCAAAATAAAACTTCTCAAATAGAGATTATAAGAAACCGTGAAATAAAGCCTCCAAGTTATGTGTGTGTGCATATACATATAAACACACACACATTTGTAATATATATTATTAGACTTTTATAGGAAGAAGGATGGCAATAACTTCAAAATGTTAACCTGCTGTCCTTCATCAAATTCCCCAATAAAGGTTAGCTGGCTCAAACTTTGAAGTCACTATCAACCCTCTTTATGTAAAAGTTGAATAAATGTTTTGAGTAATTCTTCAGTTTTATGTCAAATTGTTTTATTTCTATATATGTAACTTGACATGAAAACATTTATATATATATATGATAGGAGAGAGAGAGAGAGAGAGAGAGAGAGAGAGAGAGAGAGAGAGAGAGAGAGAGATGGCTAAATAAATGCTGTTGTGGTTAGAATCTAGAAAAGCTGGATAGGCCAGGAACAACATATACAAAGAAGACAAACCATTACTTGACGCAGAAATAGGACTGTTGTCATGGAGCCATTAATCAACCCTGATCGAGCAGATATTATGGCAGAGGGTGTTCAAACTGTGACGATCCCATCATATTTACAGAAACAATGTTTCTGGGATGACATTTATGCAATGTATCCTTTCTCTTCTCTCAAGATGGTAAGGTATAAAATGAGTAGAATTTAGCTGCTATTTTGAGTGAGCAGATGGAATCTCTTTCATTGGCTTGAAACAGGAAGAAATGCTCATCAATGTTGAAAGCCACAGCTTCTCCAAAATGTCCATGAGAAATGTAAGAAATATCTAAGCAGGGAGGATTGGGAATAACTTATACCAAGTAGGTTACAATCCTCACAAACAATCCTCCTTTCCCAGCATGTAATCCCTCTGGAATCCCTTTATCCTGCAGATGTTGAAATATAGAGATGTTCAAGCTGAATATGAAGTATATCAACGTTACCATTATCAAAGATTCTGCAAAGATGATGAGTACAAGACCTCATTTTGACTCAGCCATAAACATAAAATGGTGTTTAGTCTGGACTAAGTTGTAAAACATTATACAAAGATAACAAACTTGAATGATTTAGTGAGCAACAGAGAAAAAAAAAGGTAATAAACAAGTAAATGATAGTATAAACACATGTAACACCGTCCAGTTATGACCTTTGTTATGACCAAGGAGATAACTCTCCCTTCACAACACAAGGTGGGATTAGAAACTTGAAATTAAGGAGTACAAGGAAGAAGATGCATAAATTTCACAATTTTATTTTTAACTTGCTACAAAGTTCTTGGTGGTAGCATAAATTTTCACCAAAATTCTATTACTGAAGAAATTAAAGTTACAATTATGCTGTGATATTAACCATTTTGATACCAACCTGCCTAAAACTTGTCTTTCATTCTATACTTTAAAAACCATTCTTATATAAATGAAAACTTTGCATTATCATTTTGAGTAAGAACCTTTTAAGTTACGTTCCAAACACTAATTTAAGAATAAAGAAAAAAGTTAGTTGTTTTACTTTAATAAATCCTTCCAAATTTTTGATTATTTACGAAATTAATTGAAACTGATCGGCAGAGTGTTACATTATCAAAATCTTCCTCTCCTGAATGTCTCCCCTCTGAGATTCCCTTCTCCACCCACACATATAAATTAAAGCCTTTCATTATAATTTTATGTAACGATGCTTTTCTTAATTAAAAATGAAAAAGTTATTTTACTTTTATCTTTTCTTTTACCCTCCAAATTATCGATTATTTTAAAAATTAATTGAAATGCAGGGGCAGTGGGTTTAGTTTGAAATATGGTGAGGAAAGAGTTAAAGTAATTGCTTAAAATATATCAACCTCTTATAATCTGAACGTTGCTTGAAAGAAGTTGCTTTCCTTCATATCATGGTCATCATTGTCGTTTTGGTGTCCACTTTCCCATGCTTGCATAGGTTGGATCTTTTACAGCTGGATACTCTTCCTGTTGCCAATCTTTACCTGTTTCCAAGCAACATAATATTTCTACATGTCCAGACATGTTTCATTTTGCAGAATATGGGAAATGAATGGCATTCATTTGAAACAATCATACAATGCCTCGACAAATGCTCTCTCTCTCCCTCTCTCTCTCACACACACACACACATGCAGACAGGCTTTTCCAGTTTCTTTCAACCAAATCCACTTACAAGGCTTTGCTTGGCTCAGAGCTAAAGTAGGAGACATGTGCTCAAGGTGCATTACAGAAGGACTGAACCCAAAACTTTGTGGTCAGGAAGTAAACTCCTTAACCCCACAGCCATGCCTGGACTGACAAAAGTAAAAATATGGGATACAGAAGAGTATACTAGAATAAGGCAAAATACAGAAATAAACTGTAAATAGGATACACAGGTCTACTGGAGTAAAGAAGAAGGAATTGTAAGAATGAAGGGGAGGGAAAAGAGAAGAAAATTACACAAAATACAGTTGTTGTTTAGTCCTAGTTCAGCTTTGGTTAAGTGAACCTGTGAGTAAAGGAATTCCAGCTTTGACCATCTCGTCTTTTTGTCCTGGCTTAATTTATTTCAGACCACTTTATCAAATGAATTCTTTGTATTTTCTTTTTGTTTTTTTTTAAATAAAAGTAATAGAGTATGATATAGAAGAAGATTCCACTGCTATTTCTAGCAGAGACCAAGTAGAATTTCTTCTATTGGACCACATAAAAAAAATATAGTATTATGGTAGAAAATAAAATTCTCTGTGTATTCAGTCGATATTGTGTATAGAATCACAAACTGAAAATATAAAATGCCTGCACATACACCTGCATGAGGTGAAGTTGATCTTATTGGCATTAAAACTCACAAAACAAAGGTAAGCAGCAAAATAGCAGAAGAGATTTAGCAATTCTGCCAGGTTTAATAATAATCCTTTTTACTAGAGACACAAGGCCTGAAATCCTGTGGGAGGGGGGGGGGCTAGTTGATTAAATTAGCCACAGCACTCAACCAGTACTTATTTTATCCAACCCAAAAAGATGAAAGGCAACCTCAGTGGAATTTGAACTCAGAACATAAAGGCAGAAGAACTGCTTTGACGCATTCTGTCCAGCATGCAAACAATTTTCTTACAAACTTTGGCACAAGGTCAGTAATGTTAGGGGTAGGAGTTTAGTTCATTGTATCAACTCAAGGACTTGACTGGTACTTATTTTATTGACCTCAAAAGCATGAAAGGCAAAGTTATCCTTGGTGCAGTTTGAAACCAGAACATAAAGAACCAGAAGAATGCCGCCAAGCATTTTGTTTGATGAGCTGATGATTTTGTCAGCTCACTGTCTTCATCCACTGCCATACTAATAATAATAATAATAATAATAATAATAATAATAACAACAACAACAACAATAATAATAATAATAATAATAATAATAATAATAATAATAATAATAATATAATAATAATAATCCTTTCTACTATAGTCACAAAGCTTGAAATACTGGGTGAGGAGGTCTTGTTGATTACATCAACCTCAGTGCTCAACTGGTGCTTATTTCATCAATCCTGAAAGGACGAAAGATAAAGTTGACCTGGGTAGAATATGAACTCAGAGTGTAAAGACGGATGACATGCTTCTAAGCATTTTGTCCAACTTGCTAATGATTCTGCCAGCTCAAGGCCTCAGCTACAAAAAGATTGATAAAATGTATCCCAAAGTCTGGGGTTGAAAATGAGAATGGTGTGATTTTCTGGAATATGCAAGTACTTACTGACAAGGAGACAAGAGCAAACTGAATGGACATCATGATAAAAACACCAAAGATCAAATTATTCACTAATTGATGTAGTTTGGCCAAATCATAAAAAACATTTAAGTCATTGTTTTTCAATGTAGGTTTTATGAAAATATTCTAGGATTTTATGGCATAAGATGCCCTTAAATAAAATTTAATAGAAAAATATATTTGATGAAAAATTGGTGTTCACCGTTTTCAAAATTATAAGTTATTGTATGTTGTTGTTTTGTAAGTAAATAAATTTTCTCTTTGAAACAATTTTTATATCGTTTCATGTTTTATTAAAAATAAGTTGGTGAGGATTGTCCATAAAATATAGATATGATTTCACAGTTTTTAGATAAACATGTAAGGGCTCCAAGAGAAAATAAGTTTTGGAACCAACAACCAAGGGAAAAGAGATTGAAAGATTTTCCAATATAGACCAGGATGTTTATACAGGGGAAAATGTGGAATACAGATACAAGAGCAGCACCAGTCGTTAAGGTATGGAAACAAAATCAAAGAACTGTCTGGGTGATATTCTATAGGGGAATTCCAGAAAATAGAATTCTCAGAAAATGCCCATATTCTATGAATAAAGTAAGGAAAGACTCATTAATCAATTCTGTTCCACTCTAGATTTGCAGAGAGTCTCTAGTAGAGTGGAAAATGCGAAAGCATTGGGTAGATAACGATAGTGATAATAAGGGCTTCTAACTTAGGTAGAAGACTAACAGTCTTAAGGTGGGGTGGGGTGTTTAGTTGATAGCACTGATCAAAGTTTGTGTCAACCATGGAAGAATGAAAGTGAAAGTTGACCCCTGTGGGACTTAAACAAAGAATGTTATAAAATCCAGAGCAAATTCCAAATGTCTTTTTCCTTTTTACTCTCTCCCTCCAAACACAAAGACACACACACACACACACACAATAGTCAACATAAATCTTGGTTGGTTGATTTCTCTGGTCATGCTTTACATCTTGAAGAGAGAGAGAGAGAGAGAGAGAGAGAGAGAGAGAGAGAGAGAGAGAGAGAGAGAGAAAGAGAGACTTTGAAATTGACAAGTATTGGTAGGGGGATGGTAAAGATAAAAGCTATGTAGCTGATGGACACACACACACCTGCACATACCCACGAACACTCTCTCTCTCTCTTTTCCTCTCTCTCACATATATGCAATCTTCAGTCTATGAGACAGTCACATATACAGACATAACTACAGTTTTAGGAGAAGGACAAACTCAAACAAATGGTTGGTAGGATGGGCTAAAACAGCAGTGGTTTGCATAAAGCATATATAACTGATTACAACTGAATAAGGCTCTGAAATAGTTCCTATTTATTGTAACCAATATTTTTCTGAAATACTTTTCAAGCAAGCTTTTTTATTAACAGACCAAGTATTTTTGCATTAATCCCTCAGGTGTTTTCTAACCTAAGAATTTATAGCAAACTATTTGAAATGAGTATATCTCTACAATCGCTGCTTTAATATTAATACAATATGGCCACTATGGATAATGTCAGGAAATACGGCACACAGGCAACAAGGAACTTTTATCAAATCACCCATGGTGGGAAAAAGTATACTCCCAAAGTTACCTAACTGGCAGCACACTACCATCTGTGTGTGTGTGTGTGTGTTATTAACAGGGCAATTACGATTTTATGTAGAGTTTTATATTTAAAAAAATTTTATGTAGAGTTTTGATAATTTTTACCAAAGTTTTCCCCTGTTTGTGGGATGCATCTTCTATTAGCATGGCTGCAAGTTCTAACTTCAGCAGAAGTTACTACACACGTATGTATACGTTCTGTACAAACTCACAATTACGAGAAAAAAAAAAGTCTGAAGATATATTTGACAAAAGATTCTGAACTAAAATAATTCCTCTCTCTAGAGGCTTTGAGGTTTTTGCTCCCATAGTTTATTGCATATAAATATCTAAATACTTAAATATATATTTAGATATATAACTTTCTTTGTGTTAACTTCATTTTATTACAATTTCTATTACATTTTAACTAAGATAAACTTATCTTCAATCTATATTGATCGATCAGGTACACCAGTATTAATAGAATTTACATTGATAACTATTTTGAATGATGAACAAAGCAGAGGAAATTTTCAGCCAGTGCATTTCCCAAAAACCAATGTTGGGCAAAAGTTAACCATAATAAAATATTAACACTTCTAAGAATGTTCCTCAATATAGAATTTTGAAAACGGAACCGAATAACAGAAATGCTCAGAAATGTGCATGCAAGTGCATGCGCACACACACACATGCACGCACACACAGACACCCGCACATATACAGAGTAAGTGCATAATTATGTTTTTAAGTGCAAAAATATTGATTTCTTTATTATGGCAAAAGAACAAATTTGTAGGGGACAGTTGTTGAATTGAACCCCGAATATATCATGTATGTCTTTTCTTTCTTCAAAGTGATAAGAGTATGAGCTGAAGGAAATTTAGTTTCTATTTCTGTGAGGTTGAGTGACACAAAAATACAAAAAGCAAAAAGCAAAAAAATGGATGGAAAGGTTAATGTGATTGCTGAAAATGAATCTGGAAAATAGAAGAGATAATTGAGGAGATTTAGACTGAAATATTCAAACAAACACTTTCAAAAGAGAAGACCATATATACTGCTGTTGCTGCTATTTAGCTTTGTGTCAATCTCAATTCGGTCAAACTATCAAAGGTTTGACCCTCTTGTCTTGTTTTCAGACATTGTATGCACTGAACTATCTTACCCAATGTTTTTTTCTTTATTTGTTTTTAAAAAACAATAAGGTGTTATTTGAAAGAAATATTCCTGCTATTTCTAGCAGTTTGAATAATTGCATGTAAGCTCTGGTACTGGCATGGAAAAAGACCATATTCTCAGAATTGTTGGTAAAAGGAATGACTATCTGATAACAGCTTTGGAATAAGTTCTTGGGAACCAGATATATCAGAAGAATAAGGCGTCTCAAAGCAACAACGTTACCTATTGTTATTAGAACACTGGAATAATATCATAAGGAGGAAACAAATATGTAGACTACCAACTTCTTGGTGGTCCCAAACTAAGTGAATTGCAACAAGTTCATATTTATGTATATTTCACACATCTTACATAAGATCTCTGTGTAAATACAATCCAGTTTGTTCAATTGATTATGAATTTTATAAAAGAGAATAAATTGTTTTTATGACACACAGACATCAGTTGTTCCATGGCACCTCACCTGCTTGCATCTTTAGATACAAAATTTTGTTGTCACTTGGTGTCTCTGGTTGAGACTTGGCTGCAGCTTGTAGAAATTAAATCAAAGGCAAAACATAATAATAACAATATTTTCTTATATAGAGAGGCACAAGGCTAGGATGATTTCATTTATTTACTACAAGAGCTCAAGATGGTGGGAGGCTGCAAAGATGAAATACATGGAAAAACAACAAATAAAAAACAGTGGGGACTTCCGTTGAATAAAGGGTGGGACCAACAATAACAATAAAAAGACATTAATAGGATAATATTAAATAGCCCCTAACAGTACAGGACAAAAAAAAAGAACAAAGTTTCCAAGATAGGGTGCAACCACTTTTAGATGATTCAGAACACCCTATCACACACCAACATAACACCCAGATCACTTAGACACACCAAAGTCAATTGCCTTCTCCCAGTTTTCTTTTTTTATGCCAGTCTGCCTGCACAGTTAATATGATCTATTTGGCTATGCCAATATCCCCCACTCTTGTCCCTCTTTCAGAAAATTTACTGGGAAGCAGTACCTTCTTGTCTATCCTCTCCCTCTTCCTCAACTAATACTTGAAGAAGTTGAAGAGGGCTTGGCTTGGAGAAGAAAAGCTTTGTTCTAAAATCTTTAAGACATTCATTGTGCTACTTCCTTTGCCATAGTCATCAGACAAAAGAAGACTGCTCTCTTTTCCATGCCAATGGATGACAGAGGTGAGATCCGGAATAATAGATTTGGCCAGCAGCCTGATTCCTCCTCTATGTGATAACAGCTGTTTGACAAATAATAATAGGGATAATAATAGTTTCGAATTTTGACACAAGGCAAGCATCTGAGAAGAATGGGGAAATTGATTAAATCAATGCCTGACCTGAACTGGTGCTTAACTTTATAAATCCCAAAAGGATTGGTGACATTTGAACTCAGAATTTTAGGAGCCAGAAGAAATACTGGTAAGCATTTTGTCTGCTGCAGTAACAATTTTAACAGCTAGCTATCTTAATAATAATAATAATAATAATAATAATAATAATAATAGTGGCTTTGTACAGGGCACAAATGCCCCAGATATTAAAGACAGTACAAAGGCAAAATATGAAAGGAAACAACAAAGAATGGTGAGATATTTAAATCCTGTCAGAAGGTGAAATCAATTAAACAACAATGAATAGCAATGACAGTGTACACCAATAAAATAACAACAAATAAAGATCCCTTGAGTTGGAGAGGGGCCGTCACTGATTCAGGTCAACCCATGTCAACCTCAGCTTATCCTGATGAATAAAATGCAATTATTTTCTTCCAGTTTTTGTTGCCAGTCCACTTACATGGCATGGGAAAAGCGAATCAAGAATTTCTGGGAGACTTTTCATAGATGAAGTTGAGAAAATGGGTTTTATGACAAGTGCATAGGTTATTATCTAGAAGAGAAAGGCTCTCTTTGAGTACAGGATGTGTCCCCTCAAAATTGATGGTGCAGAAAAAAAAAGTTATCAATGTCTATAGCCTTCCATTCAGTAAATTACAATTACGATTTTCCCAAATAGGTGCTAAAAGAAATGACTAAGACCGTTCAGAAAACCAATAAGAAGGAGAAAAAAATAGAATAAAAATAGAATAAAAATAGAATAAAAATAGAAGAGATGACCAACAGAAAACCAATAGAAAATACTGTTCAAGGACTGACGTATAAATATTACATTTATCATGAATATAGAGAAGTAGAGATTTTATGCATCTAAAAAGCTGATAAGAGATATCCATTGTAAAATATGAAAACTATTATGTAATAACCAGTCAGGAGAAAAGGAAAGTAATAGTCAGAAACAAAGGAAAGGAAGAAAATTGCTTTCTGTCTTCAGGAAAGTCAACAGATAAATAAACAGAGCTGACAATTGAGAAAAGAACAAAGAACAACAGAAATTGTGGAAAGGTTAAAAATGGGGTCACGGAATGTCATGCTAAAGTGATAGCAAGAAAGCCTGTACACAGTCAATTGCTGGAAAAAATGTAAAAGAATGACAAGAAAAGTTGCAACACTTTTGTTTTAGGACATGTATTGAAAACCTGGCTGTGTTTTAGTTTTAACCTTTTTATTAGTGTTTTTATATTTTCATACGAGTTCTTCATAGTTCATCTGCAACAATAAAGTTCCTAAATCCATCATCAATATTTCTAACTTTTACTTACTGTATTTGGATGTAAAGTTTTATTGATATGTGTAAATGCCTCTTCTGTGGCAAGTAAATATGATTTCTATTGACGTCTTTATTTAATTGGTTTAGATGTTGGAATGTTGGAATTCAAATTCGATTGTTAGATTTAAACATTACTCACATGTTTATTTTGCTGATGATGTATATGTTTGCATGTTTGTTCTAGCAATATTCTCTGTTTTGATTAAATGTTTCCATTATTAATTGTCTAGGTTTATGGAACATTTTATACAGTGTCTATGCATTGTTTACTAATGTCTTCCCATCAAGTTTTTTATTATGTTTACAGTGTAAATAGCTGTGACTGCTCCTCATTGTAAGTGCATAGAAAGCCTGTGAGACAGTATTGTAGTTATATGGCCAATATAACAGTAGTAGTCATAAACTTTACAACTTTCACTCTCACAATCAAATTTATAAATCCCATTGGTCACTTTTAGCATGTGCTTGGGTTTAAACACTCGTTATTGTTAAGGAGGCTTTTAATTTTAGTACTTTTGTAATATATCATAATGTTTAGAATATATTTGCTTCATAACTTTTTGATTATAAAGCAAACAATTTAACCACAGGCACATTCACACATGCACAAATATACATATGCATGTGTATACCTTTCACTGATGTATATCAACAAAAATTGGTGTAAAAATAAACAAACCATCAATTAGTGCATTCAGTCTAAATTAACTGACTCATGGTGACTGTTTTTTCAATCTCCCTTTAAACCATTCTTCATTGTGTTTGTGCATTAACCATGATATGACACTCTCTCTATTGCTCTGCTTTTTTCCCCATTCTCTATTACGGCATTTTTTCAATGCCAGCCAGGTAGCTCTCTATAGATTATATGTCCTATGTTTGCACAATGTATTCTGTATTCAAATGGACACCATCATTTTTGATGGGTATAACACAAGTAAATTTATATGCAATTTAACCATTTAAGAATACAAAACTGTCTTTTATATTAACTTTTTGCTTATTTTTTAAAATGTGTAGTTTGTTATGTAGTGTCAAAAATTTTTGTCACACTTCTATGATCTCGCCATTGATATAATTCCATCTTGCATAATTGCATAAAATGGCTTTTCCACAATGTAATTGTTTACATTCACTTTAATTTCAACACATAGTCTCAGTTAAATATATACAATGAAATATATACAACTTACTGAAATTCAAATTATATATACATGCATGTATGTATTAAAAAAATCACGGAGGAGTTTAGAACTGGCTGTTTGTAGAAACTTCTGCATGCTAATGATCTTGTTCTGAGAGCTGAGTCTGCTGAAGAATCAGAGAATAAGCACCAAACACAGAGACCATAAAGTAAATCTAGCAAAGAAATGAGGCAGACAATTTTTTTTGTGGTTGTGTTATGTTAGTGTGAATAAATAATAAATTATAGCTGAACAGAGAGAAAATTGGGTTTAAGAAAAACTAGATGTTGCATGGAAAAGATATGATTAATGTAGTCAAGAGGTGTAATGTATAAGAAATATGGTTGTTGGGTAAAGAAGTACCAAGTGATCCAAACAGAAGGATCTTATGGAAGACAGGGGTCAGGAAAATGTAGATGAAGCTATGAGAGAAGCCATTATTGAGTCCAGTGAGTAAATATCCAGAAAGAAGAACTCTGAAATTAAATTATAAACTGTGTAATCTTTGAATAATGAAAAGTTAGGAAAGACTTTTTCTAAAAGTACTCCTCCTTAATGGGCAGAAAGAGTTGCTTTATGCCAGCATATTGTAGTTTAGACTTATAATATTTGCTTTATTAATGAACAGCCATTTACATTTACCTATGCCATAGTCTTCTGGCTTCAACCCACACACTACTATTGTACTTACCTGTATTCATACCTTTGGGCTTTTCTACTATACTTATTAACTCTACTAAATACTTGTATCTGTTAGCTCTTGTCTTTCTATTATTCCCTAATAATTATGACTTTCCCTTTGTGCATTTCCTATTATTATCCCTTGATGTCCTATAGCTCTGTCTCATACATCGTTGTGTTGTATAATTTTACATACAGCAGTTCACTTTTTATGTTGACATGGCTCCTTAGAAATAGGTGTGCATATATATATATATATATATATATATATATATATATATATATGTTTCCATGATTATTTCTACTTGATTAACACACATGTGAACATATATGTGTGCTGGTGTCCCTTGATTTCTAAATTCAATATCCGATCAACATGAGTTTCTTTTTTGCGAAGACACATGTAAATGCACACAAATATTTTTGCATATATGATTCTAATTTTAGTTTGTATTTGCATCTATTTGTACAGTTATACATTTCTTCAAATACTTGTTTCTTTACAGTCTAATATAATGTACACATGTCTACACTTATGTAGCTGTATATATACTGGCATATCTATGTGTATGTGTGTGCATGCGCATGTGTGTGTGTGTTGACATACTCCATTAAGTATATGTCAATAATTAAAGGTATATATATGCTTACATATGAATAGTTAATTATTTCTAACCAGTTTTCTCCATTCTTCTATTTTATTATTTTTGTCAATGCAATATTATATTAGCTTTTGTTCATTTTCAGTTTGTATCCATGTTCAGTATTTCTCTGACTCTAAAACATTTCGATTCAAGACTGATTTATTGTTTTAAAAAATGTTATTACACTGTACTTATTCAAATATCTTACTATTCCAGTAACTTAACCAATTCCTTACTGGTTAAATACACACCTTGTTGCTTATTTCCCCAAATTACACTTTACTTCTATTTATTTATATTTTTAAATGTTTATTTAATAATTTTCTTTTTCCTTTTTACATGTTCCAGTCATTGGATTGCAGCCAAGCTGGGGACACTGCCTTGAAGGGTTTAGTTGAACAGCCGGACACTTATTCTATTGGTCCTTTTTGCTGAACCACTTAGTTACAGGGACATTAACAAACCAGCACTAGTTGTCAAACTGTGGGGAAACCTACACAAACACACATATATATACACAAGCATACACACACATACATATCACATCTAGCAGGTTCACTTATAAAGCATTGGTCAGCCTGGGGCTATAGTAGAAGGTACTTGTCCAAGATGCTTCAGTGTGACTGAATCTGAAAAATTTTGGCACTTAAATTCTTTTGCAAGTCGTTCCATGAAATAATTCTGAAAACCGAAAAGTATCCTGTCTCAGTTGCTGCTTGGGCTACCAAGAATTGTACAAGATGTCAGTGGATAGAAATATAATGGCCATTTTAGAAATAGACATGGCTGAGGCTCTGGAAATGTGGAAAATATAACAGAGACACAGCAAGCTGAATGCAAAATGATGCTTAGTGAGGCAGAAACATACTTTGCTTAGTAAAGCAAACAGAAAACAACCAGACTCTTTGGCTTGTGAAGATAACAGTCTTACTTCACTGTTAAAGCAATGCAATGAAGCTTACCAGGAATGTCCCCAGGCTCTCGACACTCAATCGAGTTTTCTAAATTCAAAGAAGTCAAAGAGAGACAGCAATATGACACTCACAAGATGAAGTTTGTAGGAAAACATAGAGAGTTGCAAACTGTTGTTGATGTCATTGAAATGGATTGCTTCTATGGAAACTAGAAAAGTCTCAGAAGAAGGGCACCAACTAACTCAGGTCAGCATCTAAGCTAAGGAATTTCTCACAACTTTTATCTGTTTTATGGCCTTAGGCAAAATCTTTTATTGACATATTTGAAAAACAAGTTTGAATCATAAATTGTGTTTTATTCAACTTGAGAAAATACTTGTGCATTGCAAAAGCATTACTTTTGCTTGCGTTTATATTGTGTGTGTGCAACAGTCTCTATAGCCATAAGTATGCCCACATCACTGTCTGTGTTTGTGTAGGAGAACCTACAGAGAAACACATCAACGTATTTATATAGATACATAAACACATACACAAATCAATATGAAAGTGTATGTCAACATCTCTCCTCATGCTTACTTTTTTTGCTTATGGCTGGTGTGTCTAAGAGAAGAGGATTTTTTGATTTAATAAAGTAACCTGACTAGGTTTTTGTCAATTATATATACTAACTTTTCTAAATTTCATTTATTTTCAGGTAAGAAACTGATGGAATAAGAAACACTGGATTTAAAAAAAAACCCTTTGTACAGTCATTGAACACTCTGTATTCAAAAAACGTATAAATTTACGTTTAAATGCATTTGTCCTTTCTAGCATGAACGGTCTTCTTAATCACTCGATTAAGATGTTAATATCATATACATATATATATATATATATATATATATATATATATATATATATATATATATATATACACATATATATACATACATGAAATTATGTATGTACAATCATATATCAAAAGGATATATAACACTATTCCACACACACAAAACAGCCATGCCAACAATCCAACATACCTCCATCATCAGCTGCCCCATGGATATCATTATGGTTTCGACACCTGGGCAGTACCACTCAATCTGGTGGTGTCAACAGCACTAAAAGAAGTGTTGTTTGGGAATAAACATACCAAAAACACAACAAAAAACACATAAATCTATGTATATCTGTATTGATATTAATAGTAAACCTACAATAACTAAATTATATGTATAAAATTGTATATAAATAATTATGTATATATCTTTCTATCCATATGTATGAGCCTGTATACATTTGGGCCAAATGTAGAAATCTTGCCAAAAAATACTTCTTCAACAAATCCTGCCCAACGTATGCCATCATGATAGCATATATACTCACTACACACTACACACATATACATGCACACAAGCGCATACATTACACAAGGGCTATAATTAAAACCAAAAATAAAATTAGTGAAATATTTAATTATATGAAAGTTAATTTCAATATTTTTTCAACAATTATCGTATGTATATGCATGTATGTAGATAGATAGACAGGCAAAAGAACAGATACATTAATAGGTAGATAGATAGATATATATATACACTCACATATGTATGTATATACACATGCACAACAACAACAAAGATGAGTAGGGGTAAATTTAATACCATACAAGCTAAATTCTTGATTTGTTATGTCCACTTTTAGGAATGGTAGAACAATTGTATATAAATGTAAGATAAATTCTTGATTTATTGAAATTATCTTTACTTCTAGGAACAATCATTTTCTGGTAACTGGGACCAACTTGAAATGAAAAGAGGGAGATAGTCTAAAGATTCAAGAATTCTCCAAAATTGACAGGCAATAAAAGGAAAAATTTAAGCTACATGCTCTTTTGTGCATGTGTAGGTGTTGTCTGTCAGATATAAGGTAGGACAATTGCTGTGCTGATGATGGTTACTGAGGCAGAAACACATGTCAGCAGCTGTCCTCTTACCTCCATTAAATCAATGAGTCCCTCTCCTTAATGGCATATCAGTTTTGGAGAATTTTTATTTGCTGAGATTATCGCTGCTTTTCATTTAGAGTTAGTTCCAAGTATTGACAGTAAGTCTGAAGTTTCAGTATGCTCCCCTTTGTCAGAGGGTTTGGCAAAAGCAAGCAAGCAAAAACTTGGAAGTCACTGTCACTTCCCAGATATGTACTCCACATGTAATCCTTCAGTTTGATGTTAAATGTGTCTTTATACATAGCTTCACATAAAAATAAACGTTAATACACATGCACATATGTGTGAATGTATGTATAAAAGATCATAAATTGCTTGTTTCTTAGAAACCAAGATTTTTAAGTTAAGATTCAAGACTAAAATGTAGATAAAGTTTATATCTAAAACTATGTATTCTCATTTTATCAACTGAATGCACTAATGTATCACCACCTTGTATTAATGTATGTATGTATGTATATATATGTATATATATGTATGTGTTGTTATATATATATATATATATATGTATGTGTTTATATATATATATATATATATGTATGTGTTTATATATATATATATATATATATATATGTATGTGTTTATATATATATATATATATATATATATATATATGTATATATATATATATATATATATATATATATATATATATATATATATATGTATGGTGTTTATATATATATAATATATATATATATATATATATGTATATATATATATATATATATATATATATATATTATATATATGTATGTGTTATATATATATATATATATATATATATATATATATATATATTAATATATATATATATGTATATATAATATATATATATATTATGTGTTTATATATATATATAATATATATATTATATATATATATATATATATATATATATATATATATATATATATGTTATATATATATATATATATATGTATGTGTTTATATATATATATATATATATATATATATATATCTATATATATATATATATATATCTATATATATATATATATTATGTATGTGTTTATATATATATATATATATATATATAATATATATATATATATATGTATATATATATATATGTATATATATATATATATATATATGTATATATATATATTATATATATATATATATATAGATATATATATATATATATATATATGTATATATATATATATATATATATATAGATATATATATATATATATATATATATATATATATATATATATATACTTTGATAGGTTTCGGCCATTATTGGCCCAGGCCATGTCTAACTTAATAGCACCACCTGGTGAAGTCTTTCAAGTCAGAATTTGGGCACTATGGCCCACTCAAGTAGAGAGTTATTGTTTACAGAGACATATCAGGGTGTAGGGGGTTTATCCGGGATTTCTTGAAGGAATCTGTCCAAAGACTTCTTGAACCCTATAGGGTCAGTTTCTGTTTTAATGTGTTTTGGTGTAATGTTAAAGAGAGCGGGGCCAATTGAGGTGAAATAATTGTGCCGTATTGTTGTTATGAGATGAGAGTGCGATTTTTGTTTTGGGCGGAGGGCACGGGGCCCAAGCCTTGGATGTACCTTAAAGGTGATGCCAACATCATTTGGGCAATGCTGATGGAATATTTTCCACATCATGCAGATGATGTAGCGCTCACGACGACGTTGGAGAGAATAGAGTTTTAGCTTTTCTAGTCGACCCCAATAGTCGAGGCCTGTCATGCCATCTATCTTTTTTGTGATTGCCATTTGAGGTGCTTCAACTTTTATGATACCTTGTATTGTGTGGGGAGACCACAGTGGACAACAGTATTCAAGGTGGGGTCAGGCAAAAGTGGAGAAGAGAAGGATAATGGTGTGGATATCTCTCGACTGGAAAGTTCTGAGAATCCAGGAACACATTCTGCGGGCCATGTCAACTTTGGTGTTTATATGAGTGGCCCAGCTTATGTTGTTGTCCACAATTACTCCCAAGTCTCTGATGTTGTTGGACGCCGCGAGAGTTTCACCTGAAGGAAGGGAGTATGGGAGTTTCAGGGCATCCTCTTTTCCAAAGTGGATTAGCTCAATATATATATATATGTATATATATATATATATATATGTATGTGTTTATATATATATATATTATATATATATATATATGTGTGTAAGTGAATGAAAGGAATGGAAGAAGCAGTTATGCACTGCATATATTTCAAAAATGCATTTTCCTTGCACTTCATTGCATATATGCGAAGATGTGTGGCCTAATGGTTAGGGTGTCATAATAGCATTCTACTTTCTTCCAGTCACTGAAATATTTACACACACACACACACACACACACACACACACACACACATATGCATATACTCCAAGAAATTGATGACTCAGCTCTTTTAACAAAATCTGCAGAAGAACTGAAACAAAAATTCCAGACTGGGAAGCAAAGCCTCGAGTTGAAGTGCCTCGGAAAACCAAATTTTAGTTGAAAGGAAGAACAGACCTGATGCTGCGAGGGAATGCCTATCTTCATTTGCAGAAATTCCATAAGGTGTGCCCAGTGTAAAAAAACGAAAAAGGGCTACACAAGAGGTATTGTGGGATGAAAGGGAAGCAAACAGAGAAGGTAGGTGGCATATGCAGTGGAATCTGGGCAATAGGAGCTAAGAGTATTTGGGAAACAGATTCTTTCAGATACCTTAATGGATCCTTAAAAGTAGTTGTTACTGAGGTGATCAAATTAGTAGCGGGGCCAAGTGTCCAAAAGTGTGTTAGCCCTCAAAATGAAGGACAGATTGTATGATACTTGTGTATGAAGTCCATTGCTGTATGGCAGCAAGAGATGGGCTTTGAATATAGAGAACTTGTGAAGACTGAGAAGAGAGGAAGCAAGTATGCTTTGCCAGATGTTTAATGTTATTGCACGGGTATAAATATATACCATATATCATCATCATCATCATCATCATTTGCTTTCAATGCTGGCATGGGTTGAACAGTTGAACAGGACCCAACATGTCAAAGGAACATATTTTAGTCCAGTTTCTCAGTTTTGGCATAGTTTCTACAGCTGGATGTCTTTCCTAATGTCATCAACTTGACAAGGTGTATTAGGGGCTTTTAACATGGAATCAGCATTTGTGAAGTTGCTTTGAAACTCCCAAGATATTAAACAGACCGTTTGACTGAGCAGGAGAATAGGAGAAAGGTGGTCAGCTCATGGGGGTTGTTGAGACAGTAAAGTATGGAAAAGGAAGAAACAGGAGTAGGTTTGTTGTTGTGGAAGAGATTTATGGCTACTGCACATTATTTGTGGTTGGGGTCGATGATGTGATGCCAGAAAGAGTGATAGATATGGTGGTGACAAGTACCCGAGGGTATCTTCAAAGTAGGAGGAGGTGAATAGAAGAGTGTGAGGATGAGAGTGAAAGAGAGATATAAACAGAGGTGGAGGCCAGAAGTATTTGAGGGTAAAATGTAGTGAATGGTATTCAAAGGTGGGAGAGGTCGATGGTGAATATGAATGTGGTGGGGATATGGTGACCAGAAGAAAGGGTTGAAGGTCAATTGGAAGTGGCTCAGTGGGGGAGAGGGAATGATGACTTGCAGTAAGGAAAGAATTATGAGAGGATGTGTGATGGCAGGGGCAGTTTTTATTAATTACAGCAACAGAAAAATACAGGAGACAGGAGACAGGAAAGTGATGGCAGGACGAGCAAAAGGGGAATGTGAGTTGGTGGGTGCAAAAGTTTGATGATATTTCAGTGATGGCAGATTTGATGACAGAGGAGATGACAGAGAAGGATGTTGATACACAGGACTGGAGGAGACCCACAGACTCAACTTGCATGCAACCTTGGTAATGAGGCATACGGGAGTGAACATAACGAAGTAATGAATGATGAATAAGGATGGAGATAAGAATAACAGTGAGGGTTATATCTATCTATCTGTCTGTCTGTCTGTCTATATCTCTCTCTTTACACACACACACATATATATCTGAGAGGTATTGGTATCTAAAAGACTAACTTTCTCTTTATAAATGTCCTGAAAATTCCACACAGCCTTGGCTTTGTTGTTTCATTTTATTTAACATACATACATATTTATATATATTTATATATATATATATATATATATATATTGTATTTTATTCTTTCACTTGTTTAACTCATCAGATCTGGTTATACTAGCTACGTCCCTGAAGGATTTAGTGGAACAAATTGACCCATTGATTATTTTTTCGAAGTCTGGTACTATTCTTTCGTGTTGCTTTGCTAAATCACTAAATTAGGAAGTCAAATCACGTCTGGTTGTTAAACAGTGGGGTCAAGCATATAGATGCAAAACACACCCACACAACAGATTTTCACACCATTTCCAACTCTCAAATTCCCTCACAAAGCATTGGTTGATCTGGAGCCATGGAAGAAGACAGATGCCCAAGTAACCATAAAGTGGGACTGAACCAAAAATCCTGTGGTTGCAAAGTAAACTTGCTAACCACACACACACATATCTGCACCTTTATATATATCAAAGGATCAAAGGTCCTTTCCAAGCTATAGGCTTATAAGGTGGGTTTCTGCGGGGTGTATTTTGCCCCCACTGGATGGAACACCAGTCTGTCGTAGGAATTCTTTATTTTTGTCAGCTGAGTGAAAAGTGAAATGAAGTGCTTTGCCCAAGAACATAATGCATAACCTTGTCCAGGAATTGAAACCATACTGTTATGATCATGGGTGCAACATCCCAACTATTGAAACCTTCAATCCAAATTAGTCACTTCCAGTTGAATATGGCAAGGAAATATTTCTTTGATAAAAATAATAGAAACTGAATTTTATTGCCTCTCACAAGCTTCACACACACACACACACATCTTTAAATATATGTATATAATCATCATCATCGTTTAACGTCCGTTTTCCATGCTAGCATGGGTTAGACGGTTCGACTGGCGTCTGGGAAGCCAGGAGGCTGCACCAGGCTCCAGTCTGATCTGGCAGTGTTTCTACAGCTGGATGCAGTTCCTAATGCCAACCACTCCGTGAGTGTAGTGGGTGCTTTTTACGTGCCACCGGCACAGGTGCCAGGGGAGGCTGGCAACGGCCATGATCAGTTGGTGTTTTTTACATGCCACCGGCATGGAAGCCAGTCAAGGCAGCACTGTTCATCAGCCATGTACAGATGGTGCTTTTTACGTGCCACCGGCACAAGTACCAGGGTAGGCTGGCAACATATGCATAAAAGTATACATAAAAATATTTTTATATACACAACTTTATATGGATGTATACATATGCATTTATTTGACTATCACCGAGTAAATTTCAGCTTTCCTGCAATGACTTGATGTCTTTAATACATCTTCTTCTTAAAGGAAACTTTCCTCCCTACATATATATTCTATGAAAAATTTCAAATCTTATTTAAGTATGACATATACTCTATTATGAAATTATAGGCCTTTGAGTCACTGATGTAGCTTCACAATGAATAGATATAATAATACCAATACTCTATACACTGAGTTCCATATTTCGTTTGCTATATGTGTAAGTATGTATGCATATGTACACACACACACACACACACACACACACACACACTCATTTACTGTTCTGTTAAGGTAAGATTAAAAAAAAAATACTTCATCCAGTGACAGATAAATATCTTTTAATGAACACAAAATAAAGTTATGAGCTACTAAGAGTTTCTTACAATGGAGACACGTGTTTAGGCAGGTTTTTATAAGACACCTTGTGTTTCCAAGCAATCCTTGGGCTCTGAGCACATGGTCTATTCAATTTACAAAACAGGAAGATGCTACAAGAGAAATCACAAGAAAAAAATGAAAAGGTAGATGCGAAAAGTGGAAGGGTCAATAAAAACTCTTCCACTTTTCGCATTTACCTTCTTCTTGTTTTTCTTGTGATTTCTCTTGTGCCAGCTTCCTGTTTTGTAAATTGAATAGACCATGTGCTCAGAGCCTGGCCTGAAGATTGCTTGGAGACACAAGGTGTGTTATAAAAACATGCCTAGACTCGTGTCTCCACTACAAGAAACTATTAGCAATGTGTACTTTTATACTGTGTACATTAAATGATACACACACACACACACACACACACACACACACCACACACACACACACACACACACACACACCAGATTGTGTTTCTTCATAAGACAAAAAAAAAAAAAAACGAAAGAAAGAAATCAACACAAGATCTATACCAGAGCATGATGTAATTTATAAAAGTATTGAATACTGATAAAGGTGCCATATTTTGTTTGCTTTGAGTTTTTCAAAGTACTGATTAAAAAGAGTAAATTTACCAATATGTATCTTATAAGTAGGAACAGGTATAAAATTGAATTAATAGCAACAAAATACATGAGAAGGTGGAGTTATGGTTTGCATGGAAATTCTGACAAAAACCATTTGTAACTTTTAGTTATATAATCTCAATGCAGACATATAATTCAAATGATATTGAGTATATTTATGTATCTGTGAGTATGAATATATATATATATATATATATATATATATATATGTATATATTTATGTGTGTGTATCTTATATGTCTGTATCCTGGCTATGACTCTCTCAACAAATGCATTTAATAAAGTAGAAAGAGATTTTTATAAATTTGCATATATTTGCAAATACACTAGTTGAACATATACATATAACACACACACACAAACACACACAAACACACACAGAATCACATCACATAAAAACAATGATATGAGCACTACAAAAATGAGGAATGGAAACAGAAGAAGAGAAAGAAAAGGACTGAATCGCTTAAATAAAGAAAACTTTGATAGATGAATATTTTTAGCATTTAAAAAAAACTCCAACAAAAGATGAAATAATCCTTGCTCATCCATTCTTGATTTACCTTCAGGAACAAATACCAAAAGCATTATTTAAAAAAAAACACACATAAATACAGAATATCTGAAATAAAGCATTGTTGTTGCTGTTATCATCATTTTTATTACAATTATTATTATTATTATTATTATTATTATTATTATTATTATTATTATTATTATTATTATTATTGTTGTTGTTGTTGTTGTTGTTGTTGTTGTTGTTGTTGTTGTTGTTGTTGTTGTCGTTGTGTCATTGAAAACTGAATTTACTTGTGCCATATTACTGGCACAAGTAAATTTGTTAACATTTCACCGAGGAGCCATCCTGAGACTGTAACTTGTCCCCTGCATTTAAAAACACTGAAAAGGCTTTGAGCTGTGGAGTGTGGGTGGGTTGTGTGTGTGTGCATAAGACTAGAATTTTAGGTTCATATAATAGAAAACAAATAAATCATTGTAAATAAGAGAAATCAACTGATTTCGAAAATAAAACAAATTAAATTTCAGCCAAAATACGAAGGTGTTTCATAAGGAATTGCAAAGGAAAATAACATTTTGGCCAACTAAACAGATAAATGGTACACACAGCCACACTCATATAAATAGGCAAAAGATTCGCACATACGCATTTACGTGAATACACATACGTATGTATGAATATAAGACTATCAGAATGTATGAGAAAAAAAAAAACACCTCCAAAAGAACTAATCAAATATAAAAAAATTATTTCAGTTTGAAGAAGAAGAAATATATCGTAGTAAGAAGGAAGCAGGTGTGTGTTTAGCCTCAGAAACATCATCAATCAAAGAATGTATTACAGCAATCACAAGGAAATAGCGATGAGAAGGTAATAGAAAATAAGAAAGAGAAATAATTGAAAAGGGGGTTGGACTAAAAAGAAAACAGAAAAAGTAAAACAAAAACAATGAAGACAATGTAATTAGAAACATATTAATGATATTGTGTGTGTGTGTATGTATGTATGTATGTATGTATGTATGTATATATGTATGTATGTATGTATATATACACACACACACATACAGGGTGTGATGGGTAAATTGTCACCATTTTATATTTTTAATTTTGTGCATGTGCATTGTTGGGTTTTGATTTTGTTGACTACATAGTATAGTAGGGTCAGTTGGGCACCATCTGTGAGAAAAACAACACCATGACACAATTCACTCGGCCAGAAATTTGGAAACAAAATGCTGTACTGCTTGGTGTTCATGCCAGAAGCTCCAGTATGAACAAAGGGTGAGCACACAGAACAACCACTGGCTTGCTGTGTCCCCAAAATATGTACTGAGAGTGATAAAAACCAAACATCCAGTCAACATATTGGTGTTTAGAATGATCACAAGTGATGGCAACATTGTGGCTCCATTCAACTTCCGACATGGCCTCAGGCTTAACACGGAGGTTTATATCAAGTTCCTGGAGGAGGTAGTGCTGCCCTGGGTCAAGAGGGTGGCTGCTGAAAGACCCTATGTTTGGCAACAGGACTCTACACCATGTTACAAAACCAGGAGAACCCAGTCATGGCTGTCAGACAATTTCTTCAACCACATCACCCCTAACATCTGGCCACCTAACTCCCCAAACTGCAACCCCCTTGATTATTATATGTGGGGCACAATTGAGCGAGAGATCAACAAAACTCCTTGTAACACCAAAGATGAACTGAAGGCAAGGATTATGGCAGCATTCACCAACTTAAACAAGGAGACCGTCCAGAAGATTTCCAGGCGATTCTGAAGTCGTCTGGAAGCCACAGTTGAAGCCAATGGCAATTTTATTGAATAAATTTACTGTTTAGTATTTCAAGATACTTTTATGTAATTTTGGTAAATATATCTGTTAAAATCAGATGTCAGTGTTATTTTCATTTTTGCATAATTTAGACAATATATTCACTGCACCCTTTATGTACAATTAAATAACGGATTTAAAAACACTATAACAGTTCCATTCTTCTAATCAGGAGAATATTCCAATAGATACAAATTGGTACAAAATCATAGCTTGGGGTTTACATGTATCTACACAGTCAAATTCTGAATTCCAGCTTTCACTGCTATTTCTAAACATGTAAGGGTTTTTGCAACCCTCTCCAATGTGATTTATTCATAATCATAAACACTCTTCTTTTGTGTAATTTATTATTACATGTTTGGCCATTGATATATTCATAAATAATTGCTGTGTATGATATATCCTTCGTTGTATATTTCTACATTCCTTTTTAAATATATATACATAAAATACACACACATATACCCAGGTACATATATGATAAAAATACATCAATATATATATCTTTATAAATACATATATCCACACAAAGACTTGTACTTAGACATATATGAATACAGATGCCATCTTCCTAGTGAGACTGCTGCAGGAAAAGTACTTGGCCAAAAGTAAGCCATTGTACTTAGCCTTTGTCGACCTGTAGAAAGCTTTCGACAGAGTTCCTCACTCTGTTATACGGTGGTCTCTAAGGAAGTTAGGAGTAGCGGAGTGGCTTGTTAGAGCTGTAAAAGCCATGTACAGTGGTGGTGTGAGTAGGGTGAAAGTCGGCCATGAATACAGTGAGGAATTGTATTCTGCCTGGCTCTTGTGAAACTGTCTCACCCATGCTAGCATGGAGGGGGCAGATGTTAAACAATGATGATGATGGTGATAGTTTCCACACAGTTTCTCTTTGCTAAATTTTGCTTCCAGCTACTTATCAATTTGCAACTATGGTCAAAGACATGCAACTTTCAATGCTGTAGAATCAGACATGCAACCACATGGTTGGGAAGCAAGCACAATACCATGCCTGTGCACATGTACAAGCAAACATCTGTATATATATATATATAGTCTTTTACTTGCTTCAGTCATTTGACTGCAGCCATGCTGGAGCACTGCCTTAAAGAAATTGACCCCCAAGACTTATTCTTTGTAAGCCTAGCACTTATTCTATGGGTCTCTTTTGCTGAACTGCTAAGTTATGGGGACAAACACAGACACACACATACATACACACACACACACACATATATATATATATATACACATATACACACACACACACACATATATATATATATACACAACAGGCTTCGGTAAGCCCGAGGCTATAGTAAAAGACACTTGCCTAAGGTGCCATGCAATAGGACTGAACCAAGAACCATGTACTTGGGAAGCAAGCTTCTTACCACACAGCCACAATGTGCTGATATCATAAATTGTTAATAAATGGATCTTCCAGCAGTTTTGACAAGGAGTATTCCAGTTATTTGATGGATAGGACTTCTTACTCATTGAATCATGGTGTAAGTGGTTGAGTATTCCATAGATGTGTGTACCTTTAACATTATCCTCAGGCATAGACAGTGTGACAGATTGTGTATAACAAGGCCAGACCTTTGAATATACACACACTCCATTCGATGGAGTTCCACATAGTTTCTGCTTATCTAATTATTTCATTCTCAACACTTCAGTTGAACAAAGACTATGCCACAAGATATTTATCCACGAAGTCATGCAGTAAGTTTGAATCTGGTACCCCATAATTAAGAAGCAAATTTCTTAATCCTTCAATCTTTACACCTGCCCACACACACCTGCACCTCCCCTACACCTGCACACAAGTTTGTTCTAAAAGAAATTGAACTATCTCCAACAGTTTATCAACCATCTGGTGCAGCATACTTGCAACAGTAAAACTCTGCACAGGTGAATCTGACCTCTAGTCTAATAATAACCACATGATACCGTGGCTATCAGTTATTGATCATTGATTTGCAAGGTCTAGAGTGATTGTATGTTTAATGCAGTTGGCAATTTGTTGCAACAAATTGGACAACACAGAATCTGGAAGAACAATTAGCTTTCTCTGAAATTTGATTTCAAATTGCAAAAATGCTTTTAAAGTTACTTTTCTTATGCTGCACCAGGTCTATGGGGAAGATGTATGTGCTGTGTATGCAATATCATTTGCATTGCCAATGTTTCCAATATAGAAGATCCACTGAAGACAATCCCAAATGGAGATCACCTTCTATGACAACAGTGAACGATCATATTGCAAAAGTGCATTTTGTGATCTGTGGAAATCCTCTCTTGGCTGACCTTGACATTTCCCAAAAGGTAAGCATCTGAAAAACTGTACCACAAAATTTGAAAAGAATTAAGGTGAACCATATTGCTGCAAAATTTGCCCCACATCTTTCGACATTTGAACAAAAAGAAAAAAAACACCATGTTATTGTGAGGATCTGTTTCATCAATTCGATGTTGAGAATAATTTTCTGAAAAGTATCATTGCAGTTGATGAAGTATAAATGTTCAACTCAAACAAAAAAAAGGCAGTTATCGCAGTGGCCCACATCATCATCATCATCATCATCACCACCACCATGAACAGCATGTTAGAGTTGCTCAAGTGTGAAAGTGATGTTATTATTTGTCCTTTTCTGATTGGAAAGGAGTCATTCATGGTGAGTTTGTTCCATAGGGTCAGTTAATCAATAAAGTTTTTAGATGTGTGGAGGAAGGAGCTTCAGGAATGGACAAACAAAATCCAGATGCTGTGCTACTACAACGGGTCAACTTACTCAGCACTCCTTATCCAAGACATTTTAGCAAAGCTCGGGATGACCCTTTATTTCCCAGCCATGTCTTCTCCTTAGATTTGGTTTTCTGCAGAATTTCTATTTTATTTATTTTTTTCAACATCTAAAGTTTACTGATTTCTGATAACAGAAAAGAACAAAGAAAGATTCATCACGAGACCTGCAGACTAACTTGAAAGTCTGTTATTACAGCTGGTGTTGCAAAACTGGGAAAGCAACAGAAGGGACGGATATGGTGAAGGAGATAAGTCTAATTAAGTTGCATGCAAATCAATAAATTTGCATTTTAAAAATGTTTGTTCTCCTTTTGAAAAACTTCATATATATATATATATGTGTGTGTGTGTACATACATACAGTATCATCATCATCATCATCATTATAATTTTATGTTTGCTTCCTATGCTGGCATGGGTTGGCTGGATCATCATGATTGGAGTCAGCATGTATTTGGAAGTATTTCTCATGGATCAGAGGGTCATATCTTGTTGGAGTGTGTCATTTTTGGCTTGGTTTCTACAGCTGATTGCTCTCCCTAATACCAATCATTTCACAGATTGTACTGGGTGATTTTTCCTGGGTACCAGAACCAGAACCAGAGAGCTATCGTGTCCTTGACCTGATTAAAAGGTCCTCAAGACTTACACTTTACAGAGTGTACTTGATGTGCCTTTGTGTTACATGACACCAGAAGAGCAGCCATCTCCTCAACATGTCTGTAAAGACCCCATGACCCCATGTAGCTTCTCTCCTGTTAACCTTTTGACAGAGTGAAAAGCATGAGTCACAGAGACATAAATAATAGTGATAAGCAATAACAGGGTTGTCTGAAATGAGGATGAGTTATCGGGGTTCTCAATATTCTTAGATCTCTGTATAGAGTTTCAGTGACATGGTCAAGAAGATTGGACAATAACAGAAAGTGGGTTTGTCCTTGTCTTAATATAAATCTTTATAATTATTTATATTATACACACACAAGCAACAGATTGTGTGTGTGTGTGTGTGTGAATGCATGTGCATGTACGTGTATGTGTGTATATATATATATATATATATAACTGGCACTCTGTCAGTTATGATGAGGGTTCCAGTTGACCTGTCCAACAGAACAGCCTGCTCGTGGAATTAATGTGCAAGTGGCTGAGTACTCCACAGGCAGGTGTACCCTTAACATAGTTTTCAGATAGATCCAGCATGATACAGAATGTGACATGGCTGGCCCATTGAAATACAGACCCACCACATTCCAACCCCACATCCTTACACTATGCAAATGCATACACAGTAAGGCCTAATTGAACCGGAGTCTTTTAAACTGGATATCAGATCTATCCAATGGAACCAGAGTAAGGAGACTGTCAGTGTTTTCTTCTTCTGCTTGTTTTTGTCTATCAGTAATGTCAGAGTGTATATTTTGAGTGTTTTAGTGATAACTTCACCAATATCAAAACCCGTCAATTCATCGAAAGTATTCATCTCATTCTTCAGTATAACTGGAGAACATAATCATCATCATCATCATCGTTTAACGTCTGCTTTCCATGCTGGCATGGGTTGGGGAAACTCATTTTTCTGTCTTCCATGAAATACTGCAGCAATTGTTCTGAGACGGATCTGTACACTAAGAAGCTTGGTAGATCATAAGCACTGCTTAGATTGTGAGAAAAGACAAGGGCCAAAGTTGAGCCACATCTCACTCATACGTATTCTGTATATACTCTTTGACAAAGACAGCAAATTGGCAGAATCGTGAGCACATTAGACAAAACTTTTAGTAGCATTTCTTCTAATTCATTATTGGTTCAGGTTCTTGCCAAGGTCAACTTTACCTTTCATCGCTTTGGGGGTCAATAAAATAAATATCAGGTGAGGACTGGGGTTGATGTAAGCGATTATCCCCTTCCTCAAAATTGATAATCTTGGGCCAAAATTTGAAAGCATTTTCCCCTTTTATACTCTCTATGAAATATATCCTTTCTTTCTAGCACCCTTCACTTGTCTAACTTGCCTCATATTTTCACATTTATTTAAATTCATTCAAATTCACCCCCCTCTCTCTGTTTATATGCACCTTTGCATTCCTTTTCATAAACACTAGGGTTTCATGGTGAAAAGCTGTATGAATAAATTCACTGAAATTTTCAAACTGAAACTGATTTTCTTCATAATAATTCCTTTTTTATGGTGTAATTTGTTTTCAAGTCTGATAATACAACCTCATAAACGAGGATTAAGTCAGAATAACCTCCAGATTGCAAGTTTATTTTTGAGTAATGCTTAGTAGGTTCAGCACAGAAGCACAGTGCCTATTGTAACAATAACCACCGTAGGTGACCTGCACCATGCACTAGAGTTATGCTTTTCTGAAACTTTCATTGATATCTTATTGATTAAACATTTTTCAGTTTCATATTTTACATCTGGACTTCAAGAGAAAATAATAACTGAAAGTTGCTCAAAACCATATTTGCGAACCAGAAACTGAAATTTGTAAGGAAGTTAGAGACTGGTGCTTTGAGGAGAAGAATTTGTAAAGTATGTGGTACTACTAAGTTTCAGATATTTTTCGGCTAAGGACGAAATCACTTCATTTTCTTTGAAATACATATACTGTTGATGTAAATTCTAAATCATCCTCTGTTGTTGTAAGGAACCATTTGAAAGTTCCAAAGCATACAAATCTCAAGAAGACAGAGATGAAGTCTTTTATCCATCAATAATCTTGTGGTAACAACGTAAGTTAAGTAGAAAACCAAAATGCTGCTGCCAAGCTAACTAGGCATGCGGGCATTGAGAATTTAAAAGCTATTGAGGTGTGGTTATGGCAATTTAGAAGTTGCTACAGAATATTTAATAAAATTACCTACAGCAAAGCAGGCAGCGCACCAATTGAGAAAATTAAATTATTCAGCAAGCAGCTAATTGACTTAAGTGTGAAGGGCTCCTAATGTTCCGAGTGTATAATAGAGATAAAACTGGGTTGTGCTGGCAAATCGCTTATCCCTGAATATCCAAGCTTTTCAAACAAAGCTGCTGCACCAGCTCAAAAACTAAGGAATGCGCTTTGGCAGTGTGTCTGCATCAACATGTGCAGTACGCTTTCTTTCAAGTTAAGAGTGGTCTAGACGCCAGCGTGTCTGCAAGTTTTCAAAGACCTGATGTACAAGATATCATAAGTGAAATATTACTATTCAAAAAACCATGATGCAATATATATATATCTTTAATGAATGGTTTTTCTCATGTTAATCCCTTTAGTATGTAAATACTAGGAAAATGTCCTCTACCTTTCTGCCAATGAGGTTAAAGCATTATTAATTTTGCACACTGCAACTGTTCACCCAAATGGTTACCAATTTACTGGTAACGATAGTAAAATAAGGAAGCTATTCTTGCCCCTGAATGTTACTTCCTTGATTCTGCTGATGGATCAATGTATAATTGTAACCCGCAAGGGATTACGCCTGTGAACATATTGGGTTGAAAAGTTCTCATGGTGGTAGAAGAGGATGTTCTTTGAGAAGACACAGGAGGACAAAGACTAGCCTCCAGTTTGCAACATTTTATTTAGTAGCTTCATGGCAATTACTGAAGACTATCACTCTAATGAAAGATGCTTGAGGAAGAAAATAACTTCTGGACAATGTGGAAGTATAATACGATTTTCAAATATTTAATGCATGGGATTTATGTTGGATTTTTCAGAAAGCAAGCAAAACAGATGATACATAAAACATGATAATCTAGCTGGAAGGTCGAGAGGGTGACTCCAGATGTCAAGTGATCGTAGAAGAAGGAACTATGATGAGAGCAGTTGTAACGAGGATGATGAAGGCAATGAATTACTGCTCAAGAAATACAAACTCTTTGTGATATGAAGATCCTTTGCTAATATTATTTTGGATATGGACTGGTCAAGAAATTGATTTCCAGCAGTTTTATCAACATTTTAGAACTTTAATGGAATCATTATTCAGAAGCAACATCTGCAAAGTAAACAAGAAAAACTTGAATCATTCTTCAAACTGATTTTTCCCAACACTGCTGCAGCTGGGGTGCTTGCCGAATTTTTTACAGCAATTTGGCTATTTAATATATTGATATATATATACCATCACCATCTGTTTTCCATGCTGGCATGGGTTGGACAGTTTGACTAGAGCTGGCAATCTGGAGAGCTGCAACAGGCTCCAGTCTGATCTGGCAGAGTTTCTACAGCTGGATGCCCTTCCTAACGCCAACCACTCCAAGAGTGTAGTGGGGGCTTTTATGTGCCACTGGCATGGGGGCCAGTCAGGCGGTACTGACAATGACCTCGCTCGAATGCTTTTTCATGTGCCACCAGCACAAGTGCCAGTAAGGCGATGCTGGTAACGATCATGCTCGAATGGTGGCTTTTATGTGCCACTGGCACGGAAGTCAGTTGGCTGCTCTGTCAAATATATATATATATCCATATGTAGGAACATACACACACTGTCACTGCCTCCCTCCTCCACACATTTAGATATTGATGATCCACATACTGTTGATTCAGTGCCTATTCCATTCAAATGTCTATGAGTGAGAAATAAGAACCACTGATGTGTCCTAGTTCTACTAACTGATAATGGTCATTTATAACCTCCAAGTGTACCTCCACCTCCACAACAATGGTAAATTGATTTAACAATATATACTATCAACATTTTAATCTTTTATGTATTGTAATTTTAAATAATTCCTGTAAATATCTATTCATATTTCATATATAATTATAGTTATATAATTACTTAATGTTTTCCATAATCTTGTTTTCTATGTATTATATTAAGCATACATTGAATATATTCCCAATATTGTATTTGTATAGAATATCAATGCCTAGCATTGGTTAACTTAGACAACTGCTGGCTGAAACGGATACACTTCTTTGAGCCCCACTATACTAGTTTCTACTGGTTATATGAATAACATGGAAAATGTCCACTTGTTTTTAACCCATTCTTCAAGCTAACTAATCCCATCCCTGCTGCAGCTGTCACGCCTGTAGATATGAAGGATCTCCATGTAATCGCAGACCATCTTTGGTCACCTCAAATGTCAATAAGTGAGAGGCAAGGACCAGTAAGCATCACAACTCCAAGATCTCTGAACAAGTCATCTCTTCTAATGTTATCTTCCCCTTCATTGCATCATGCTCATCCATCATCTTTATTATCACAAGTAAACGGCAGGAACAATTTATGGTATTACCATTTTAATTTTTTAAACATTACAATCTCAAATAACTTCATAAAATATCTATATTTCATAAAAATATTCATTTTTAATAATAGCTTCAATTTTGTTGCTGTTAATAATGGGTTGCATTGTATATACATATATAAAATATTAACTATTGCAATTGGTTTCCAGCTGGGCTGGTTTGCTATTACTGTTACACAGACAGCAACAAGTAAGTTGCTTTATACATTTGGTTTTAACACTGTAAATGTGGTTCAAAATGAATTCAGTCCCAGTTAAAAACAGAACAAAAATACGTGATGCCAAAGGAAATGTTTAAATATATTTTGTGTTTGTGAAGTCCAAAAGCTTATGAAAGTACAGTCACAAACACACCATGTGTAATTCATTTCAGAGCCTGTTTGATAAGCATCAAGATATACTAAATAGCTGAATATAGCTGTTGAAGGCGGCGAGCTGGCAAAAACGTTAGCACACCGGGCGAAATGCGTAGCCGTATTTCGTCTGCTGTTACGTTCTGAGTTCAAATTCTGCCGAGGTCGACTTTGCCTTTCATCCTTTCGGGGTCGATAAATTAAGTACCAGTTATGCACTGGGGATCAATATAATCGACTTAATCCGTTTGTCTGTCCTTGTTTGTCCTCTCTGTGTTTAGCCCCATGTGGGTAGTAGGTAGTAAAGAAATAGGTATATTATATTGCTGAATCAAAACCAAAAATGGTGAGAAAACTAAATGCCATGGATTTAACTTTTTCTGTCAATTGCACACTGTTAGCCAGGGAAAATCACTGTTTATACTTCTGGGATTAACCAAACTAGGTTTGCAAATTGAATTTTTAAACACGGCATCAAAAGTCAATTGTGGCTTTTGATTGGTGAACAACAACAACCAATGAAATGTCAGAGAAAAGTCATTTAGCAGCAAACTGAAAGCCAAGTCATATTTTGAATGTTTCTCATCAACAAAACTCATCCTATGAAAGATACTGGGAAACATCAGAAAAGGTACCCAGATGCTATACACTAACCCAGAGAGTTGGCTAGGGGCATGCTTCACCTTTACAGTACAGTTTCATGAGGGTTTACTGAATATGCATTCTTTTATATATTTCTGCTATTTTTTGTTGTTGGTCTGAGGTCAAGTTGGGACCATCACTGATTTATTAAACATGTGTTTGCTAATTTACTCACAACTTATCTACACACATGCTGTCAGAGGAGTCGAGTTATCTAATATACACTCCATGTGAATGTGATACACAGATTTAATACAAGCTTCATGTGAGACTGAAAGGAGATGACTGTGGCTATTACTTGTAGCATTTTTCACAAGCAGGTATAAACTGTTTGCTCTGTGTGTAGGAAGGGCCCGAGGAGGAGGCTTTGTGTTAAGATGACAATAACCATTTGAAATTAGCCACATTGTTCTCAGGTTCCAACTGCAGAGAGAGTTGCATGCTCTAACCAAGAGTCTATTTAAGTAGCAAGGCCTGAAGCATGTTTATCAAACAGATGTGAACCTATTCACAGCACTTATTTAATACACTGATGTATATACATATATATATATATATAAGCATGTGCACACACACTCACTACCACAACAATCCCTGACTACTTTTAGGCCTACTTTCCTCATGATTTGTTGAGGCAGTTCTCTATGACCAGATGCCAATCCTGATGCAGATTCTCATGTAAGGTGCTTCAATGGACTTCACACATCAGACTACTGGCCAAGACATTTTGTTTCTAGGTCACATTAAAAAATGTCACCACTGTTTAAAGTATTGTTAATGTAAAGATGCAAAATAACAAGCACTTATGCATGCACACATGCACAAATTTATAATTGTGTGTGTGTGTGTGTACGTGCATGTTTGTGTTTGCATTTACATCCAAATTGGACATCTGCACGGTTCTGTTAAGTCAAATTAAGATCCCAAATTTTGGGGAAGACGAATTTATGGCAGATAGCAATTGCTGAATGTGCTGCAGGGTGAGATTAAGCCAGAAGCCTTAGTGTTTGCAAAGTGAACTTTCCCCGACCATACAGCCATATTCACACAACACACATGTATATATTAATGCATGAAGGACAAGGGAACAGGATTTAAGTAATTGCCTCCAGTGGCCAAAAGCTGATTTCGGTTCCTCTGACGAGTGCCTGCTTATGTCATCATCCAGCTTGTGTGCAAAACTGATTGGTCAAATCAGCTAAAATGGCTCTATAATTCTGTACCGTAGAAATATTAGTATACCCACACTGTTGACAAATATACGAGTGGCTGTTTTTTCTGACTTATGGATTCTTAGATGACTACACACACACACACACACACACACACACACACACATATATATATATCATATGAATCATGACTATTTACTTTGAAGCTTTGCTGTTGAAACTTTAAAGTAAATAGTCATTATTAATGTTAAACAGCATTTTAACTCTGTGATAATAATTGAGTGTATATAAACTTCACAAGCACATGAAATGAGTATGTATGTGTGTGTGTGTGTATATATATATATATATATATATATATACACACACACATGAGATGGTATCAAAACGTTCCTGGATTACTTCTGTAGCCTGCCAACAGATGGCAGTAGAAGGTTGTGTGTGCAGTGAGAGCTAGCAGTGACCTTCATGAGGCAGTGTGCTAAGGGATATTGCTGTGTTTACTTCACAAGTTGTGAAATTTGTGTTTTTGTGACCACATGTAGAATGTAGTCTGTGATTTTGCCATGGGCAGGAGCAAAAGAGCCAACAAGAAATTTTGTATTAAACATTGAAAGTCTGCTACAGAGACACTGAGCTTGCTTTAGTAAGCTTATGGTGACAAGGCAATGGATTGAATGTACTGTTTTGGGTGACACAGGTGCTACAAAAGCAGCATGACAGGGGTGCAGCTCAATCAAGAGCAGGCTCATTGTTTTAGTCAACATTCATTGTGCCTTCAGAATTTGTCCCCCAGGTCAATTGAGAGTTCTACTGTGACATCTTGAAGCATTTGAGGGAGGACATTTGGCGAAAGCAACCATTATCTGTGGAGCACAGAGAATTGGGATTCTTCACAAGAACAATACATCCTGTCACCAAGATCTCCTCACTCGTGAGATTCTTGCAAGAAACAACATGGAGTCACATCCACACCCACCCTATTTGTCAGATATAGTACCTGCAGACTTCCATCTCTTCCTCTAGGTGAAAATGCCACTCAAAGATTGCTGTTTTAACACTGTTTTAACATCAGGTGTGAATCGCAGAAGGTCCTCGACTCCATAACAGAAAATGACTTCCAGACCAGATTCCAAAAGTGGCAGGAATGATAGGATTGGTGTATTGCTGTGCAAGGGGACAATTTCAAAGGAGAGGATGTTAAAACTTAGGTAAATAAATTAATTTTTATTAGATATAATTAGCCCAGGAACCTTTTGATACCACCTTGTATGTGTGTATATATATATTGGTAAAAACGGTAAGATAACAAAAGAAAGAAAGAGACCTCAATATTATGTAAATAGAGGAAATTTATCTGTAAAATGATATGTGACGATTATTCAATAGCCAAGATAAAACTCTGAGTTTCGGATGCCAAGGTGGATGGCCAGATAACCGAAGAGATGGTGTTGTGGATTTCCACCTCGGCATCCGAAACTCAGAATTTTATCTTGGCTATTGAATAATTGTCCCATATCATTTTACATATATATATATATATATATATATATACAGTAATCCCCTGACTATCATGGGTAGAATGTTCCAAAACCCATGTGATAGGTGAAAATCCAAAAAGTAGAAACAGTACTGTACTGTATATTATATATATATAATTTGTATACATTTATTTTATTATAAATGCAAAACAACACAACAGAGGAATCGACATAAGCTTAAATAATAAACTGCAATAGGTAAACCATGAAATGGTGAGGGATTACTGCATATTATATGTATATATGTAGATTCATATATATATATATATATCTACATATATATATATATGTCTGTACATATATATAAATATATATATATATATATTTGTATATATATATACACACACAAACACAGGTATAAATGTATATATACACTGGTGAAAATAAATTTAAGACCAATGATAAATGTTCTATTTCTTACAAAATATTTTGTTACTAACACCATACAAATTATTTTTATCTTTTACACCTTATACAGAATTTATTTCCCTTTTGAATGATGCAGACAATAACTATTTTTATACAACTTGAAGAATTCTAATGCTAAATTAATATAAACATTTAAAATTTACCGGTAAAATTAGTTTAAGACCGTATCATTATAATTTTATTTAAAGTTTAAGATTGTAGCAAAAATGAGCAACAATAAAGAAATACATATTGGCACTTTGTGCCGTAGTCTTTATTCTTAATAACGGCAGAACAACGCCTCGGCATTGAATTCGCTAAGTGATCACAAAATTCTATGGGAATGTTTTGCCATATTTCATTGATATAATTGAATAATTATTTTAGCTTAGATGGTTTTTTTAGCATGGACTTTTTTGGAAACATAATTTCACAAGTTCTTGATTGGATTCAGATCCAGGCTCTGGGGAGGCCATTCGATTACGTCAATATTATGGGGATCAAAAAATTCCATAACCATTTAGGTTTTGTGCACAGGACTATCGCCCTGCTGATAAATAGCCCCCAGAGGCATTTGGTGAGTCAAATATGGCACAACATTATCCTTTAGTAGATTTATATAACCTACACTATTTAGCTTTCCAACAACTTTAACTAGAGGGCCAACACCAAAGCTACTAAATGCTACCCACACCATCACACCCCCACCCTCCGCTTGTGCCATCTTTTTCATGCATTTCGGATGGTATTACTCAGTTGTGCGACGTCTGACATATGTTTTACCATCTGATCCAAATATACAGAAGCGTGACTCGTCACTCCAAAGGACCCTGCACCAATCTTCGGCAGTCCATTGAGCATGGCTTTTTGCGAAATTAAGGCGTTTGAGTTGATTTCTTTCAGATATTCTTGGCTTTTTCCTAGCGATTTGTCCATGTAGTCCAAATTGTCTTAAATGGTTGCGGACGGTTTGTGGTATAAAAATAATACCATTCTCTTTGGACAATTGTTTACAAATGTCAATGACTGTCAGCATTCAGTCGGCTTCCAAAAGTTGGTGGATTCGACGGTCCAACTAAGCCGTCGTTTTTCTTGGGGCGCCACTCTTTTGCTGATCTTTATATTGACCAGTCTCCGAGTATAACTTCCATGCTTGCACATAAGCCATTTTACTGCACTTTAGTTGCTTGCTGATGTTCGAAAAGGAAACTTTTTGCTGGTGGAGTAATACGATTTTTGCTCTCGTGACTCGACTGAGGATACGTTGTTTTCCCATTATTAGTCAATTGTATAATAACGTTAAATTATAACACTATATAGTTCAGTTAGGCTAGTTGTGTGACCACCCATTTTGGCAAAAAAATTTGCATAAGGCCCTCATGCCGGTGGCATGTAAAAGTACCCACTACTCTTGGAGTGGTTGGCGTTAGGAAGGATATCCAGCAGTAGAAACTTTGCCAGATCAGATTGGAGCCATCTGGTTTGCCAGTCCTCAGTCAAATCATCCAACCCATGCTAGCATGGAAAGCAGATGTGAAACGATGATGATTACATGGTTTTAAATTAATTTTGCCGGTAAATATGAAACGTTTATATTAATTTAGCATTAGAATTCTTCAAGTTGTATAAAAATAGTTATTGTCTGCATCATTAAAAAGGGAAATAAATTCAGCATAAGGTGTAAAAGATAAAAATAATTTGTATGGTGTTAGTAACAAAATATTTTGTAAGAAATAGAACTTTTATCATTGGTCTTAAATTTATTTTCGCCAATGTATATATACACACATACATATATGTATATATCTATCTATCTATATATGTACACACATATATGTATGTATGTATGTATGTATGTATGTATGTATCTATCTATCTATATCTATCTATCTATCTATATATATATATATATTTCACTTGAATAAGCATCAATTGAATAAAATTTTATACTTAAAATCCATTTCACAATTGCCTTCATTTATATTGAACTTAAGTTATATAAAAGTAGCCATTTTTAACTAGTATATTTTAATATTTTAGTATATATACACTGCATATCACTATTGTTTGTTCTCAAATTTCTCATGACATCATACTTAAAATAATTATGTACACACACAAACACATGTATGTATGTATATATATGTGTGCATGTGTGTGTGTGTGTATATATATATATATATATATATATATATATCACATTTATCATTATGATATATATATGATATATAATATACATATATCATGTATATGAATACATTGTGTATGGATATCTTTATGTATATGAATGTGTGTATGTATTGCACCTGTATACTGTGACAACCTCATATAGACTTTCATTGACAGTGGCTTAGTGAGCACATATTTACTTAATAACACCATATTGTACATATATAATATGCATATTTACACATATACACACTTATTATACATAATAGTACATCTAGATCTGAAATATCTAAATTTTTTTTAAAATTCTTATCCTGAAGGATATAACTGTATGAAAATGAATATTTTGTCACAATTGATATAACAGCAATATCAAAAAACAAAAACAAAATAATAATGATAACAATAATAATAATTATAATAATGATGATGATGATGATGATGATGTTGATGATGACGATAATAATAATAATGGTAATAATAATAATAATAATAATAATTTTAATAACAACAACAACAGCAGTAACAATAATAATAGTAGTAGTTACAAATTCAAATGAAAATAAGTAGAATTGGAACATCTACTTACCTATAACATTTAAATATACATTAAACTTTTGCTTTTCTTTACTTGATATATGGCATTCATAGAGACCTGCATGTTTTGGCTGAACATTTTTTATAACAAGGTTCCATTCATTTTTTTCAATTTGGCGTTGAATAGAATAACTTTTATCACTGATAAATGTAAATGTTCCTACGGTGATTGGATGTCTACTTGATGTTTTCCGCCATACCACCTGGAGGGAAAAGAAAGAAAAAAATACATTAAACAATCCTAGGAAAAAAAAAAAGAAGCAAATTTACAAATTAAAATAAATACACATTCACATATACACAGATATATATTTCTTTACTATCCACAAGGGGCTAAACACAGAGAGGACAAACAAGGACAGTCAAAGGGATTAAGTCAATTACATCGACCCAGTGATTAACTGGTACTTAATTTATCGACCCCGAAAGGATGAAAGGCAAAGTTGACCGTGGCGGAATTTGAACTCGGAACGTAATGACAGACGAAATACGGCTATGCATTTCGCCCGGCATGCTAACGTTTCTGCTAGCTCGTTGCGTTATATACACAGATATATATTAAGAAACAAGCTTGTTAGTAGATTTGTTAGAAGGAAACTGAAAGAAGCCCGTTGTATGTGTATATGTATGTTTACATTGTGCCTCATCTACTTGCTTAGCACTTTCAAAGACATGGGACATAAAAGTTCCGTTACACGAGAAAATAAGTGTTAGTGACTGAAAAGGCAGCCCACAGTAAAACAATGCCTTTCTCATGGATTGACCTCACATGCGGAGCTTAGAAAATGAATATGAAACAAACGAATGATTCTACATACATATATACATAAATATGTATATACGTCTTGAGCCTCATGGAGCAAGTGACAAGTGGCCGGGACCTTTAGCAATATGCCGTGCTCGAGAAGACTCATGAAGCCGAGAGAAATTGTAGTCATGGCCGATGCTGGTGTCATGTAACTGGTACTCGTGCCAGTGGCACACGAAAAGCACCCTTTGTATGTTGGGCCTCACACAGGCAATGATAAATGACCAAGACCTTTGGTGATATGTCATGTTTGAGAAGATCCGTCAAGTGGAATCCTAGTTGTAGCCAATGCTGGTGTCACGTAACTGGCACCTGTGCCAGTGGCATTTAAAAAGTACCCATTACAATCTTGGAGTGGTTGGCATTACGAAGGGCACCCAACCATAAAAACCATGCCAGATCAGATTGGAATCTGGTGCAGCCCTCCAGCTTGCCAGTTTCAGTGAAGCCATTTAACCCATGCCAGCATGGAAAGCAGACACTGAATGATGATGATAATGATGATGATGATGATGATGATGATATAGTTGTTCTTGTTGTTGACCCCCAGATCAGTCCTGATCATATAAATCTATGATCAAATGCATTACAGCCACAATGACCCATTTCTTTTTATCCAAGGCACTCTTTTTTTAAGACACTAAGTTGTCATTTAAGAGAATTTAGTAGCTATTATCAGCAAGCTGAGCGACCACATAGAGGCTTACTGTATTGAATGAAAATATGAAGAAAAAAGATGCAGAGGAGAGTAACAAATGCTTAATATTGGAATTTTTGTCAATAAACAAATTTGAATTGAAAATGAACTACTGGGAGCTTGACATGCTGGAGATAGCAGTCAAGTCACCCTTAAAATCACATTCTGCCAACTTAAAAAGAGGAATGGACCATTTTGAATATTGTAGTCCCAAGCATACTCCTAAAAAGATGGGGAGAGGGTCAAGGATGGAGTGCCTTTGATTATAGACTTGCTTGATCAGGGTTGACTAAAGGCGAAACAACAACAACAACAACCACAGTGGCAGGAATAGTAGCCGCAATAAATGGCAACGGATGCAAATGAATGAAATATGAAGAAATCATAGGAAAACAGCCAAAAGCATCGAACAGGGAAAGAGCAAGAAACGTCTGTAGTAACATTTTGGAATTGAAAAGATAAATACATCTGTTCCATTGTTCCAGTTTGAAAATCGTGTCTGGAGGAAGAAATGGCAGAGAAGATTCTCAACTATGAAATTCTTCTGTCAATTATAAAACAATGAAAAATGAAGTGTTTTCTTTTTTTTCTTTGAGCTGCAGAGATGGGGATGAAGCTCTAGGAAGGAAGAGATGAGCATAGGGATTGCACTTTGAGCATAATAAGGATGATGAGAAGAGGAGGAGGGGTTAGTGGTACAGGAATACTTGAGGGGAGGACACACAGACACAGCCAGATCCAAGAAACAGGGGCCATTATAGTAACAGTAGAAAAGGCAAAGAGAGGTGAGAGTCAAAGATGGAGTGAGTCCTTGAGTAACATTATGTCAATTAGTAGGATAACCCTTTCTGGATATAGACTATGATGTCTTTGTGTAGAGTAGCAGCACCAGCCCAGAAGTGAGAGCAATTCTCCAGCAAGGGCCATATCTGAACTTTACAGAGTATCAAATAATTTTTGGGAGAGTTGAAGTGTCTTCTGGCCCCGAGGAGAAGAGTCAGTTGGTTTGTTATGCTATATGACCTCATAATGGTCTGCTTCATGCGTGTTTGGTTATGTTTGGACAAACCTAGGAAAAAAAGGGTTCTAGGTAAACCACAAACAGGGTGATTGAGAATCACCAAGAAGAAATGGACAGAAAGTGAGATGGTGGAAAACCTGGAATTAGTTGATGACAAAGAATGAGGAAGAAAGAAGGTTTCTGTCTCTTATTGGGTCCCAAGGAACTCCCTAGACTATGCTTTTTGATTGGTTGAATGCAGTACGAAGAAAAAGAAGAAAGCCCACCGCTCCACCAACAAACCAGGAATTTCATAAGTTTCTTTCAGATTGTAATTATTTTTCATTTATAAGAAATGTCTTGCTTCATAAAATTTTTAATTAATATATTTAATTAATATATGTTATGCTGATGATTTCAAAAAACAGAAACAGTACATGATTACCATTGACTAAAAATTTTAAGAAGTTTCTAATAAGTATGCTTCCTTATTTTATACTCAACATGGTGCAATTTATTCATACAGTTCTTGTTTGGCTGTGATGATGCTGTTTTTAATTTTTTCCTCTACACTGAACTATTTAATCCCTATGTACTTCTATTTTTTTTTACAATGATAAAATGTGATCTAAGAGGGATTTGGTTGCTATTTTTAGCTCTTTGTGTTTCATCATAATGGTGTCAGCAAACAAAGATTTACACATATTCAGCTTAGATTAAATGTAAAGAAGGCAAAAAGCAAGGATTTTATCTTGAGACGGAAATTAAAAACCTAAAAAGAATAGTTTTGTGGGAATTGAGAAAAAGAGTGAAATTTCAACTGCAGAAAATCTTCAGATGATCATTCATCTCCAATAATACTGAAAAGCAATGAAGTGATAAAAACAGAAGCAATCCAAAAGAAGTAGCAGCCAAATTTCCTTTAGATTGCACTATGTTCTTATATATAAAAAAGAAGGCCCAGAAAAGAAAAGACAAAACAAAAAAATAAAAGCAAGCAAAAATCAAAAAGTAAAGAAGGATAGGATGGTTATGCAGGGAATATCTGTGGACATAAACTGTGTCAATGAGGTCTGACTTAGGGCTGAGCAGCAACAGCAGGAATAACAATGATTTTGCCTTACTTATTATAAGAAGTCTGGTATGGAAAACGTCTATGAAGAAAACTTATTCGAGAGTATTTGGATTTGTGGTTTGATTTATTGAGCTTAGAAAGATGACAATTTGTCCATTGTTCAATCAAAACAAGACAAATGTGACATGTCATTCTGATGAGAGTAGGATAAAACATAAAAAGCCATAGGAATTATATTTACCAAAACAGCAAACTTTCAGAAATGTTACATTGTTGAATAAGAATTGAAATGCTGAGACAATTTTATATAAAGAACAAGCAGAGATAGTTCTTCAGAACCTTGAATAGATTTGGTTAATACTGAAAACTTTATCTAGCTTGAGTGGTTGCATTTAACTACTCAATGTGTGTGTCCATTTTTGTTTGTTTGTTTGTTTGTTTTTACAATGATAGTAATTTAAAGAAATTTGCCTGATATTTCTTGCAGGTCATCGAACCATGCAGAAACTTCCTCATTGAATAATGGAATATTTTTCTCACTGTCTAGAATAGAGTCCCCCTCATTGTCTAGAGTAGAGTCTCCCTCGTCTAGTGTAGAGTCTCCCTTGTCTAGTGTAGTCTCCCTTGTTGTCTAGTGCAAAGTTGTCCTCATTATCTAGTGTAGAGTCTCCCTCATTGTCTTATTGTCTTGCATATATTCTCCTTTGTTCATAACTGAGTCTCTCATTGCTTAGTGCAAAGATACCCTCACTGAAAAGTGTAGAGTCTCACTCATTGTCTTATTGTCTTGCATATATTCTCCTTTGTTCATAACTGAGTCTCTCATTGCTTAGTGCAAAGATACCCTCACTGAAAAGTGTAGAGTCTCACTCATTGTCTTATTGTCTTGCATATATTCTCCTTTGTTCATAACTGAGTCTCTCATTGCTTAGTGCAAAGATACCCTCACTGAAAAGTGTAGAGTCTCACTCATTGTCTTATTGTCTTGCATATATTCTCCTTTGTTCATAACTGAGTCTCTCATTGCTTAGTGCAAAGATACCCTCACTGAAAAGTGTAGAGTCTCACTCATTGTTTAAAGGAAAGTCTTCCTTATTGTTTAATGCAAAATCTCTCTCATTGTCTAGCGTAAATGTTTTCCTTACTGTCTAGTTTAGAATCACTCTCATTGTTTAAAGTAAAGGTTCTCTCATTGTTAAGGATAAAGTTCCCCTCATTGTTAGATGTAGAGTCCCCCACATTATCAGGAGTAGAGGCTTCAGCATTGCCCCATGTGGAGGCTCTCTAGTTTTCTCATGTAGACTCTTCTTCAATGTCAAGTGTTAAGTTTTCCTCATTGTCAAATGCACTTTCTTCCTTACTGTCAAGTACAGAGACTCCTCGATTGTCAAGTGCAGACATTTGGTCATTGTCTAGTACAGAGTCTCCATCATTGTTTACTGTAGAGCTTCCATTATTGTCCAATGTAGAAGTGGTTCTCTCATTGGCTCTAGTGGCAGCCCTTTCCTGGCTTTTGCAGATGTTTCCGCAATGCCTCGTGTAGTGGTTCTCTCATTGGCTCTGGCAGAGGCCACTTCTTGGTTAGTTTAGAAGCTTTTAAATTTGCTTGTGTAGAGTCACCTTTGTTGACTTCCTAAACAACTCTTAGATGATCAAGGTGTAAAAATTTCCATTTCAGTTGGTAAATATAAAAGAAAAATAAATCAATTGCTAAAATGTTTGCTAGACCATATGTAGTTTTAAAAAATAATTGGCAAAAAGCCATTCCCATTGAATACAAGAATAACAAAAGTCTAGATGTATACATTTGAAGTTCTCGGAAATAAGCTTTCAGACTTAAAACAGAAAAAGAAGTTTGAAAATGAGAATAAACTTCCGATGACTTTTGTCAATGATAAAGTGGTTGCCTTGCTGTTATACGATGCATGTAACGAATGTACTGCAATCTTCTTGGTTTTGTAGTTGTTGTTGCGGCTGTTTAACCACAGGTCATCCTTAATAGAGTAGGACCTATAATGAAAGATGTCCCATTATTTTTTTAAAGGCTTAGTTTATTTAGAACTACAATAGCTAATAACTCTTTCTCTTTTCTAAGGAAGTAGGATATGACAGGAGGGTATTGGTTGCTATTTCTTGTGTAGAAAAGCTTGCTCCTTGTCTTGTATGTCTAGTATATAATTTATAGCTGCCATGGCTCAGCCAGTTCAAAAGGATCTGATGAGCTTAGAGGACTGAGTCAAGTTCCAGTGTCCAGGAATCAGACGCAGCATGCAAGAGAGAAGACTACAGGGCTTTGGTCATGTGATGCATATAAATGGGGATCCCTTAAAGTGGACGAAATATGAGAAAAGGAAGACATGGGATGAAATAGTGAGGGTCAATGTCAAGATGTTGAGCATCACTGAGTGGACGACAATGGGCCGAAATATCTGGCAATATGACATTTTTGAAGTTGTGCTCTCCATCCACACCAAATGAACCAGACTTCATTTCATCATGCACTATTCTCCCCCCCCCCATCCCCTCTCTTGCATCATAGCATCACTTTCTCATCTCTCTCTCTTGTCCTCCTCCTGCCAACTGCATGATTGCTATCCTGCCGCCCTCCTGTGTATCTGTGTTCACCATTCACTGCATTCCTCTTCCAGTTCCCTCGCCCACCACTCCTCTTTTGCTCTCTCAAGAACCCCCTACTCACCTTACCCAGTCTAATCCTTGGCACCACTCCCCTTACATTCACCACTTTGTACTTTGAAAGTACATTCTGGCTCATCTTCACCGCCATCTTCTCTCCCTTTCTTTCTGACTGCAGTGTCCATGTTCTTTCTCTCCAACAAGACACCAGTTTCGGTCTCTGTATTACAATTTAACCCCTCATCACCTGGCATGAAACCACCACCATCAATACCACTCACTCTCTAGCTGAGCGGTCTTTGTCTGGCAAGGTACTTGAGGACCTTACCAGGTCTTTACTCTGTAAAGTGGTTCATGTTAGGAAAGGCATCTGGCCATACAAAGCTGGCAGTAGTGTTTGGTGCAATCCTCTGACATGCCAACTCCTGTAAAACTATGCAGTCTATTCCAGCATTGAAAATAGATGTCAAATCACGATAATGATGATGATGGACATACATATATTCTTATAAATATGTGCTTATATATCATCATCATCACCAACAACATTTAACCCTTTTAATACCAATCTGCTTGAAACTGGCTCTGGCTCTGAGTACAAATGTCTTGTTTTCAAAAGTTCTGAATTAAAATCTTCCACCAAACCTTAGTCACAATTTATGTTCGTAACACTAGCTTAATGATAATGAAGCTATTTTACTAGATTCTTTGTTATATCTAAAATTAATTGAAAGAAACACTGAGCATCTCAACAGAAATATGGTAATGAAAAGGTTAAGGTCCATTTCCAATGCTGGCGTATATATTTACATATATGAGTATTTATGTGTGTGTGTGTGTATGTATATATACATACACACACACATATATAATTTTTGAAGGCAATTTGGATGCTATTTCTAAAGGGTATTGAGATCACATAGAATTTCCCCCCATTGACTCTGCCGAAATAGTTGACTGAATCGGTCATCTGCAAGCTGATTGCTGTGTTATTCCAACACTGTAACTGAAATAGGGTATCAACTAAAAAAACATACGTTATTCAGAAGGGGTTGTTTATGGTAAACTGATGGTTAACAGTTTGGTTTTAACTCCCAACCAATCTCTATTGTCAAGTCTTCGTTGACCGTTCACCTTTGATGTTATTATGTCTACTTTAAATCAATCATATTTCAGGAAAATAAAGATCAGGCATTTCTTTTCAAAGCATCCAACAATGTAAAGTTCTGTTGATTTACCATAAAAATAAACACATAAAAAATAAACTATTGACAGACACTCTATAGCAATACATCGAGGTTTTGATTGATCTTTCTATGGGCTTAAGTTGGAAAAGAATACTTTAATGTATTATTTTGATGTAAATTATTGATAGTGCCTTTACATACACAACTTGTACTAAACACTTGCATAAAGAAATGGGATATATATATATATATATATATATATATATATATATAATATGATAGATAGATAGCCACATATTCCTATACACACATACATTTATGTATAAATGTATATCTGTCTATCTATCTATCTATATATATAGGCATACACACACACACACACACACACATATATATATATATATATATATATATATATATGTATGTATGTATATACTCATCTATATATATGCATATATATATATAATATATATATATATATATATATATATATATAATATATATATATATATATATATTATATATATATATATTATATATATATATATATATATGCTCATATATACATACACACATATACAAACACATAGATATATATAAATGTATAAAAGATTTCTATGAATGAATTTTTATGTAGCTTGAAATATTTACATCATCAAATATGATGTAGTAATAGCATTGAAATGATCTAAGTTGTTGTGTCAGACCATTTAAGTGGGCTACTTTTGATAACTTCTAAAGTTATGTCTACATATAAATACTTTTACATGTATCTTCATACTTCCTTTCTGATGTGTGTGTGTGTGTGTGTTTCTGTTGTATAATTTGTAAACACACAAAAACACTCTGTACAACATTCGCCAACCCATCAGACTTATTTTTTTTTGTGTTTGGAAATTCTATCTTGTATTTTTTATTTACACTTATCAAGTATTTCCCTATAAGTTTATTTTCTCATTTTGTAATTTGACAACCATTTTAAAAAATAATTTGTACATTTGATTTTATTAACAGCTTGCTTCCTTAACTATAACAGTTACATAAACAGGCTTTGCACAATGGCTTTTCTAAAGAGGAGACTAATTCCAGTTGAACATTCTTTAAAGACCCAAGGCACAGAAATATATTACCGAAGCCAATGCAAGTTTAAAAATTGAGCTTTTCTCATTTTTTAATTGCTTTTGCACCTTTCGGATGCACTGGAATTTCAAGATGAAGATAATAATGTTCATAAGGCAACCTGTTTCTGGGAAATATATTTTCATAATGGTTATTATTTTAAGATGTTTGGAAAAATAACAACAAGATAGTCCCTACTTCAAGAAATGTGGATTCATTATGCACAGGCAAAGGCGTGGCTGTGTGGTAAGAGGCTTGCTTCCCAGTCGCATGGTTCTGAGTTCAGTCCCACACTGTGGTACCGTGGGCAAGTATCTTCTGCTATAACCTTCGGCCACACAAAACTTTGTGAGTGGATTTGGTAGACAGAAACTAAAAGAAGCCTGTTGTATATACGTATATATTTATGTGTGTGTGGGTGTTTGTCCCCACACCATTGCTTGACAACCAATGTTGGTGTGTTTACGTTTCCAGACTGATAAAATGAGTACCAGGATTACAAAGAATAAGTCCTGGGGTCGATTTCTTTGACTAAAATCCTTTAGTGTGCTCCAGCATGGCCTCAATCAGATGACTGAAACAGGTTAAAGAATAAAAGAGTACATATGCATACATACAAATATAGGCACACACTGAGCATCTTCCATCTACAAACTCCATCCCAGAATTATAGAAGACACTTGCCCAAGATGTCACACAGTGAGTGCCTTTGTACACACACACACACACACACACAAACACACACACACAAACACACACACACACACACACACACACACACGTCTGTATGAGTTAGAGATTAAGAAACCATCTGAGGGATATTAAATATCCAATTATACAACTGGATGTGTACCTATGTATTTATAACCAAATGCTTAAATTGGAAATTGACCCAGGATTTTTTAAGACAACTAAGAAAATGAAAAGGATATAAAATCGACAAACATCAGCCAGGAACCATTCCATTGTATCTATTTATTAATTGGTAACGAACATGTGTTAGGTGGTACAAGTAACCGAATGAGATCAGCCAATAAATACATAAACACAGACATATATATATATATATATATATAAAACATTGTTTTATGTTTCTTTTACCACACAGTGACTCCTATATATAAATACATACATATATATTTATATAATATGAATAGATATGACAAATTAGCATAAATTTACACACTTAAATGACTTGTAATACATATTTTACTGATGACGAAAGCAAAGCTGATGCCAAGTAGAATTTGAATTTTGAGATGAGGAAAGACGACAGAAGTCAAGTCTAAAAGACATTTAATCAGACAGTCAACTGATTCTGTCACTCTACTGTATTCAAACCCATAAATATGTTGAGTAGCAAAATGGTTAAGCATTTTGATTCAGCAGTCGAGGGAGATTAAATTAATCCATAACTGGCTACAATATCCACCCGATTTAACTTCCTGCATCACAATGTTAAAGTAGCTGATTTAAGGCAATATTTAACAAAGCCAATTTTTCTGTGATATCAGATAACTGGACTGGCATAATGAATTCTGCTTATATAATCGCCCATTATTTTATGAAACCCCTGGGAAATTGAAAATTGCCTCTTAGCTATAAATGGAATCTAATATTGATATTTTGGAATTAACATGGCATAGTTGAAAAAGAAATTCATTTATTGAACAGTATAATAACCCTAGTAATTGATATCATGTTTGACATGAAAACATTTCATAAGGTATTATATTATTAATGTTGTTATCATTAGTATAATTATTTTGAGTTCAAAATGCTGCCAAGGTCAACTTAGCCTTTTATCCTTTTGGTGTTGATAAAATAAGTATTTGTTGCATTCTGCAATCAACTTAGCCTTCCCTTGAAAATTAGCTGGCCTTGGGCAAAAATTTATTGGGAAAATCATTAAGTTTGCAAGATGTAGTTACAAACATAATGGAAGTAGGTTCAGGCTCAGTGCCACTGCATGGCACATTGGGAAAATGTCTTCTGCTGTAGCTCCAGGCTGACCAATGCCATGTGAGTAAATCAGGTCGATGGAAACTATGTGGAAGCCTGTCATGAGTATGTGTGTGTCTTTGTGCTTGTATTTGTCCCCTGCCACTGCTTGACAACTGATGTTGGTTTGTTTGCATCCCTGTAACTTAGCAGTTCATCTAAAGAGACTAACAGAATAAGTACTGGACTTAGAAATATGTACAGGGAGCAAATTGTCAGAACCCTTCAAGGCAGTGCTGCAGCATGGCTGCAGTTCAACGACTAAAAGATGAAAGTAAATTCAGACAAGTTTTTATTCCGTGAGTTGACAAGAATCTTGTAATTTAGAGCAATGCCTTTTATTAGTGAGAGAGGGGCTTAGTTGGAAGTGTCAGGATTCTGTTTTGCCACATTATATAGAATTACCCAGATTTGCAAATATATTTAGGTGTCTAATTCTAAAGGTCAAGATAAGTAAAGAAATATATGTGTTAAATCTTTAAAAGACACACCACAGGTTCTAACATTAATTTCTCATCGCCAGGTATTTAAGTTAATAAAAGACTGCCAGGCTTTCTCTATCCAAGAACTTTCACACTTTTACAGGTATTATTATATGTTTAATACAACATCACTCAATGCATGAGTCTTGGATAAAATGATTTTCATTTACTATTTGTATTTTGAAGATGATTGTGGGTAATGAAATTTGGCTGTTAGTTCTAATAAATTGCATGAACATGTGAAGAGCTCCTGCTAATCTGATAATGAAGGAAACCACTAATTAATCAGTGTATTCTTGTCATTATCTTCATCTTTCCATTATCATGTTGTTTGTAGGAGTTTAGGTTGTTATTTCTAGCAGGCTTAATGAAAACGTAAAAACATATAGCTGACCTCCCTCCCCGCCACCTCGTTTGCTCAGCCACTGATTAGTGGAATTCTCTGGCAAGAAGTAAAGGTTAGTCAGTGGAACCTTGTAAGCAATCTATATGAAATTAATTACTAAGAAGAAAAAAAAAATCTTCAGATCTTTACCTTCAAGTCTGGAGTTCTTTATTGACTTGTGTCTAGCATAGGTACAAGGTGTTCTTTATTGACAGAACAGTCTGCTTCTTAGAAATAACTGTAGCATCAAATGCCAGGATAAAGAAAAAGTATTTCACTTTATCCATTTCTTTATTCTCCATAGAGTATTTTTTTTTATTTTTAGATAATTTCATCAAGATATAATAACTCCATGGACTTAGATATACTTTCATGTGATGAACCTATTTATTCTTTCATGTGGTGAAAATGTTGAATTTCAAAGACTTCACTTTTGAACAAATGAAAATATCAGAGTGAAACTGAAATTTTTATTACTGTTGTGATCATTATCATTATTATTATTATTATTATTATTATTGCAGTGAGCTGGCAGAATTGTTAGCTCACCAGAGACAAAGTGCTTAGTGGCATTTCGTTTGTCTTTATGTTCTAAGTTCAAATTCTGCTAGCCTTGACTTTGTCAGTAAGGCACCAGTTACTCAAAATCTTATCTTACACACTGATTATTTTGCTTCTAGGATTTTTGTATTTTGACAGTTTCTCCAGCTCCTTCCAAGCTATATTTTAATCAAAAGATACTGAGATGTCTGTCTATTAGAGTAGAACCATTTTCCTTTCCATCCTTGGAAATCATATCTGGATAGTTTGCTTTGATCTTCACACTAGTCTAGATGGGCATGTCCCGGATTATTGTGAATGGGTCATATTCATGTGCTGCACTTTACTTCTTATCCATTTACGCATCAAAATGTTGGTATATTGTCCTGTGTATACAGCCACTGACTCATTCGTGTGTGTAAATACACTGGGACTTGGCAAGGACTGGCAGGCGGAAATTACGTGGTCAATTATCTCATTGTACAACTTGTGTAGTCAGCACTTGACGTTGGCATCTTCCTTATTATTTGATTGGTGTAATTATTCATAACTATTCATTTTTGTAATTATTCACTATTTGTCCTGTGCAACTAAAACACTACCACTACTACTACTACTACTACTACTACTACTACTACTACTACTACTACACCACTGATTTCTAATGTAGGCACAAAGCCAGAAAACGTGGTCGGTAGACAATAGTCAGTAATATATATGCATATGTATATATCTATCTATCTATCTATCTATCTATCATTCTATATGCTTATTATTTGATTAGTATTTATTTCCTATTGACACTGAAAGGGCGAGAGAGAAAGCTAACCTTTGCATCCTGACTTTGAATCCCTCTGTTGTGGGATTTCAAGTCAGAATGCAAAGGTTTGTAATTAAATACTACAAGACATCTCATCCAACATCTTACTGATTCTGCTTTCCAATAACTGAATAATAGTAAATCAAAAAATCTTTTTTACTGGGGGCTGATGGTGCTGCCACCTACAGTTGCTCTCAATGTAAAATGATTTTAAATATTTCATGTAATATTGATTTCTAACAATGTCGTAAGGTCAGTGTCATGGGAGGTGGTCGGAGGTTGGTCGGCAGAAATTGGCTGCTTGGCTCTGTATTATTTTGTAAATTCTGGAACGATGAAAGGAAAAGCTGACCTCAACTGGATTTGAACTGAAAATGTAACAAAACACAGAAATGGGACACTACTAATTCTGTGAAGAACAACAACAACAACAATAATCATCATCATTGTTTAACGTCCGTTTTCCATGCTGGCATGGGTCAGACGGTTTCACTGAGGTCTGGAGAGCCAGTGGCTGCACCAGGCTCCAATCTGATCTGACAATGTTTCTACAGCTGGATGCCCTTCCTAACGTCAACCACTCCGAGAGTAATAATAATAATAAAATAATAATAATAATAATAATAATAATAATAATAATTATTATTATTATTAAAGTAGTGAGCTGGCAGAATCATTAGCATGCCAGACAAAATACTCTGTTCTGTGAGTTGAAACCGTCTTTTCCTACTATTTCCAAAGACTGGAATATCTACAATTTCCTGTGAATATTTTAAATCTGCCTCAAAATAAAATAAGTTAGGAAACTTACATACCTACAGCTTTCGAACAAACAAACGATCAGCTTTAAAAAACCCCCCAAAAAAACCCTTTAATATCTACAACTAATATGTGATGACTTATCCTTTCCTCTCTCCCTGAGTATTCAAAAATGTAAACATCATCTTCCTTTTTATTCTAAGAACACTACCATTTCTCTCTGTGCGGTCACACAAAAAACCATATTTAGTAACTCTTTAAACTTTACTATCTACAACTTGTTTTCTTTGCTTTTCGACTTTCTTTGAGTGTTCGAAAATGTAAACATCCTTTTTTATTGCAAAAGTCCTACTGTATTCTCTAACTGGACAGACGAACATCTCAAGAAAACTTAAAAACTTTAATATATTAGCCAAATACGTAAACACACTTTTTATTGCAACAACACAATTGAATTCAGAAATTTAAAAATGCAACAACATGAATATCAGAATATATGTGTGTGTGTGTGTGGGGGGGATATTATATATATATATATATATATGTATTATATATATAATATATATATATTATTATTATTGTTTTTTTTCTACCAGTAATTACAAATAGGACAGGTTGAATTGCTTCTTTTCAAATCAGCGCACCCAGTATCCACTGATAGTAGTAAACACACTTGACCTCTGCTGACCTAAAGGGTGCGAAGAGTCCTTTGTCTCTATGGTTGACCTCCCCACCATCTGCTGAATCTATTTATAGGCCTTGATCAATTCACCAAACTGCTACCAATCTTCTCCCTAAAACAATGGTGGTGATGGTAGTGATGATAAAAATAAAAATTATACGAATACGATGCAGCTGCTAATACTAAATACTACTAACACTAAATTAACACTACAACTACTACTATTATGATAGCACAGGTATCTGAGGCCCAACTACCACCCTTACCACTACCCCACCCACCCTACTGTTGCTGGTGCTACAGCCACTGCTGCTACTACACATAAAAACAATAATATCAGTGATATCAGTGATGATGATGATAATAATAATAATAATAATAATAATAATAATAATAATAATAATGGGTAGAGCCTCCTCCTCCTCCTCCTCCTTCTCCTCCTCCTCATGAGCTAATTAATGCAGTCTGGTATCATGGGAATATCTAGGAATATGGAATCAAATTGATTGAAATATAATGTAGGTATAAATATTTCTAAGAAAAATGTGCCCTAAAGATAAGATTAATAGCTAAAGAAATTGTGTTAATCTTATAATTATTTTATTATTTTTTTTTTCTGTTGTTTTCATCTGGAGGAAGAAACTGTCCCTATGGCCTTTGCAGGCCTTCTGAAATCCCTAGAACAATTGCAAGAAAAACATAGCTTGAGAAAGAATTTCAGAGGACTGATGTAGAAGGGAAAGGAACTGGGGAAAATAGTATGGGTCTTGGAGTGTTGGACATAATATTTGTGATGATTGGAAGAGAGGCAAGTGAGTTGCATAGGCCTGAGTGGAGATGGTTCAAGACCAGCCAGCTCCAAGCAGTAATGATAATAAAAACAGCAAAGGGAAGTTTGAGCGTACATCTGTAGGACAACTGGTGTATGGTGAAGATTGAGCTAGCAGATCCATATGCACTGATCCAGGTATTATGAAGTGATTTCTAAACAGGAGGTGAGAAAGAATATCTTGATAAAACTTACTGTTTTTGTGCCCAGATTTATTATAGAACAATAAAGTGTTGCTGTGTCTCCAATGTATGATGTGATGTTATTTACACGACTGCCAAAATGTGGAGTATAATACCGCTGGTACCTTCCACCTGTGACTGGAACAAAAACAAAAAGAAAGTATGATTAATATCGATCAAAGACAGGATATATTCAATGCTTTACATCTCAATAATATGAAACAGTGAAACAAGATTCTAAATCAAATTTCTTATTACTGAAGTAGACACAATTGTTGTGGTTTACCCCAAGTCAGTCATGGTCTCGCAGACCCATGGTTAAAGGCAATTCAGCTGGGATCATCCTAGATATTCTTAGTGTATCTACGCATTTTATTCATTTTATTATTTTTTAAAAACCCTTCAGCATTCAGATTTCTTTGTCAAATCTGAGGCTTATTCATTCCCATTGTTTCCAATTAATCATTTTCTATCTCATAGCTTTAAGATTTTGATGATGTGATTGTTCATTTTTTGTTGGGTACCTGTGAAGGCCAGATCTGTACAACGTTTGAGCTTGCTAAAGGGTTAAGACAGTAGCATGTGATTAAAGGGAATTTGTTAAAGTATTTCTAGCCCATCAAGCAACTGCATAGAGGTGGGATGGGGAAACTTTTAGATACCAAGTATGAACTGCAGGTACCTAGGAATCTGTGGTGAAGAATCCGTGCTGAGAAAATCTACAAATCTTTAATGTTACAAATTTACAAGAATATAACAGAAAGGCTTAAATAATCTCCCACCTTTAGATTTTTAGAGACTTCATCCGAAGATAGTTCGAATTTGAGTGCAGATCAGAATTTCCCACCCCTGATATAGAGTATCTTTGATCGACACTCTTGGATATTGAAGTTTCAGCATCTTTGCTACGTGTCTTCTACTATACTTCAAGTTGGTCTTGTGAATGGAATTTGATTGGTAGAATCTGTGTTTGTGTGTGTATTTACACACACTTGTATGTATGTACATGTATGTAAGTGTGCAATACTTACATGTACACTTTGTGACAGTTGCTCGCTATGAGTGCTGTAGCAGTTGTCCTCTCTCCTGTCGACAAATTACCTGCTGACTTTGCATCGTCAAAAGATGTGTGAAGTAAGAAACGATTTATTTGAAAAATAGGTAAGGGTTATTGACATGAAGGGCCAGGAATGGGTGTTGCAAGTGGCTGGTGGGCTGGGTAAAAATTAGATATTAGTGACATAAGCAGTATTAGTAGCAAACAACAATCTTTATATTCTACTTGACATGGATGAATTATAAAAAACACCATAATAATGCTGTATTCATATTGAGAGAGCATTTCAGAAGACACCAAGTGCATAACACATAAACAAGTTTGAAGCACCAGGTAGAATCTGCACAGATGAAATGGTAAATGAGGGATGTCTATTTACTTTTGAGATGTGTGTGTGAATTAAAACATATTAATAAAAGAATTTATTTATATATGATTTAGATTTATATTTAGTCAAATTGTAGTTTAACATTATTCAGTTATCTCTAGTAAACTACAAAGACTGGTCTGAACGACCTTAACCACTTTGCCAAAATTATCTTCTTTTCTTCTTTTTATTGTTTATAATTCAACTTATATATGGTGGTACAAAATTCACTTTCCATTTTAGATTTAATCACTCCTGGTTACTTTTTCTTTTAGGGTTATCTTAACGAAATAGCTTGTGTAAACAGGCCTTAAATGCTGTGGAAGCTAAAGAATGATATTGGCAAGAAATTAGGGCATCGAAGCTGGATACATTAGAACATGCCATGAAACCCTGCCTAATAATTGTTTAATTCAGTGAAGCTGAAAATGGAAGGCATTTGCAGAATGTTATATTCTACAAAAATTTCAACAGTATTTCTAAGGCAAAAAAAAAAAAAATATATACATACATATATAAGTAAAAGGAAAACATTCTTAGCCTTTTATTAAAAAAGTTATTTAACTCTTAAAATGCACCACCCAGTATAATATTGTATGAACATGTGGACTACATGCATGTGTGTTTTTGCACATGAGCCTGGGTATTAATCAAAACCGATTATTCTCCGGGTTGAATAAACAAATTTCTTTGAGGAATATCGTAGCAAACAAAAAAAAGAAACCCCCCAAAATCCAAAAAAAAATCAAAAGTAAACAAGCACCCTTCAAAAAAAAGATAAATAAAAAAAAATACATATTTTAATAAAATGTAACAGAAAGTGGGGAACAAATATTGAAAGAAAAAAAAACCCCGAAAAAGAAATTCAAGTTTTCAATATAATTTATAATATAAAAAGAATGTTTCTTTTTTATGAAAGACAAGAAAGGGAAAAGAAGATGGAAGCAAAGTGATGTTGTTGTTATTGTAGAAAGAATTAAAGTAATAATAGGTAAACATATTGAAATAAATTTATGGTTAAAGAGGGAGAAGTGATGGGGAAGGAGATGAGATAGGGAAGGTGTGGAAGGAGAAAAAAAAAAAGAAAAAGGAGAGAAAATATAAGTTAAAATTTAGTTTCAATAACAAAAAAAAAAAAAGAAAAAAAAGTGCGGTGGCAGCCATGGAAATGGTGAAAAATGATGTGAATGAAATAGGCCCAAGACATAGTTTTATCATGAAGCATGATGTAATAACAATTTGGGAATTGGGAACGGACAAGATGGATGTTTGAGCAAGACAATAAATGTCAGAGTAGCTAAATGAAATAATAGCGAAGAGAATAGGAGAGAAGAGCAGAGAGCTAACATGGTAGGAGGGTAACACTTATCTCTCTTCTTCATCTTTCTCTGCAGTGTGTGTGTGTGTGTGTGTGTGTGTGTTTATGTGTGTGTGTGTGTGTATGTGTGTGTGTGTCTGTGTGTGTGTGTGTATGTGTGTATGTGAGTGTGTGTTTGTGTGTATGTGTATGTGTGTGTGTGTATGTGTATGTGTGTGTGTGTGTGCGTAATGTGTGTATGTGAGTGTGTGTGTGTGTGTATGTGTATGTGTGTGTGTCTGTGTGTCTGTGTGTGTGTGTGTCTGTGTGTATGTGTGTGTGTGTGTGTGTGTCTGTGTGTATGTGTGTGTCTGTGTGTGTGTGTGTGTGTTTATTAATATTTAGCAGAAGTAACAGAGTGACTCAAAGGCAGAGAGTTTCGTGTGTTGCCACTTCACGAAACTCTCCACCTTTCAATTGTTCTGTTGCTTCTGCTAAATATTAATAAACACACACGTATATTCATATTTTGAGTCCTATTTTTCCTGCTTACATCACCATACCTATATATATATGCATATACATACATATATATATATATATATATATATTATATATATATATATATATATATATATATGTATATGTATGTATATACATATATATATATATATATATATATATATATATATATATATATATATATAGTATATGTATGTATGTATGAATATACATATATATATATATATATACCTATATATATATATATATATATATATATATGTATATCCCAGACCAGCTTGGCAAACAGACATTAAATGATGATACGTATGTGTATATCATCATCATCATCATCATCATCATCATCACGTAAACGATGATGATGATGATGATGATGATGATGATGATGATGATGATATACACATACGTATCATCGTTTAATGTCTGTTTGCCAAGCTGGTCTGGGATGGAGAGTTTGAAATGAGCCCAGCAAGCTCCATTGTCTGCTTTGGCATGGTTTCTATGGCTGGATGCTCTTCCTGAAGCCAACCACTTTACAGAGTGGCAATGGGTGCTATTTCTTCACAGCAGCAGCACTGGAAGGATCAGCAGGTAACTTGCCAGACAAGATAAAGTCCCTTCAACTGGCGGGGTGGGGTGGGGGGTGGTTGGCTGTGTGTCAGTTGATGAAACATTGAAAGAATAATGGAGGGGTGGAGGTGGGTGTTTCGCTGAAGAAGAGATACAAAGATAACCGAGTTGAAGAACAAGAGAGAGAGAAAGAGAGAGAGAGAGAGATGGAGAGAGTAAGAGAGAGATGGTGGTAGATATATATCAGGACAAACTCTAAAAGTACAGTGGGGGGGGGCAGAGTGAATATAAGTGGAATGATGGACAAGATTGGAGTGGGGGAGTGGGCTGGAAGGAGAGAGGGGAAAATTCTGATAAGAATGTGAGGAGAGATGATTAGAAGGGACAGAGGTGAGTGTAGTAATTGAAGATGGGAGATTTAGGAGTGACTCAAGAGGCAGGGAGTGTATTAGAGATGTGAGAGCATTAGGAGTGATGGAGGATGAAGGGAGAGCAGGGAAGAGAGAAGATGATGGCTGGAGGAAGATGATGAGGAATGCAAGTGGTTCAGGGGTGGTGGTGGTGAGGGAAAGAGGAAGGTTATGAAGAGGAGTGGATGTAGGGTGTGTCAATTCTGCTCTCAGGTGATTATGTTTGTTGAATAATATCAGAGATAAAGAATTGATGAGGATTAGGGAATGGGGTATGAGTGAGGCCCGTTGGGGCAGTGAGAATGGGGGTGGGCAGAGCTCTGCATGTAGAAGCATATTGCTTGAATTTCCATGTTCTGTTGTTATATTGGATGGTTTTGTGTATATTCCTTGGGACAAGTTAAAATTTGTGGTCCTTGAGTTTAGAAGCAAATTACAACAAAATTGTGGGGTTTACTTTGTGCCTCAATCTGAAGCTATGCAGTTGCTGCTAGTATCAGCTTTTAAAGCATAAAAAATGCAAAACATCTGAACAGGATACACCTGAACCTCTTGATCTGAATTGGGTATTCAGTTTCAACAATGAATGATTAAAATGCAAATTAAAACACCCAACATTACCAGTTATTGTAAACACATTTAAAACATGTAATTTGTACCTCATGGGTAGGAATGATTCTTTTAAAAAACAAACATTTTTCTTGTATGAATGCAAAAAATTTACCCATCACCATTGGATGAAAACTGTAAAAGGCAAATGCAAAGTCAAAAAAGTTAAATTAAATCCTTTTTGAATGAAACTCATATAAATAAAGCACTCATTGTCTTGCAGGCTGCATGGTAGCATGACCACGAGTGCTGGATACATGAAAAAAGCAGCCAGTAGATGCTGTAAAGTGGTTGGCATTAAGAAGGGCATCAGTCATAGAAGCAGTGTCAAAGTAGACCGGAGAGCATAATGCAGTCCTTGGTCCCATTGGATCCTGTCAAGCGATCCAATCCATGTCAGCATGGAAGGTGTAAGTGAAGTTCTGTGGATAAAATATACTCAATGGATAATTTTGATGGTGATGATGTTTTGAAGAATAACAAAACTAACTAAAATAAGAAAGAACAAGTATATTCTCAGAAATTTTCTAGAAGAAATGTTTTAAAAAAAGAATTAATTTATTAAGTCAGTGAAAATTTTTAAGAAAGATCTCTATGTAGACTCTTTATCTCTGTGTGTGATCTGGTTGCTGGAAATAGCAACAGAAGTTTCTAAAATCATAGCCTGAACTCTTAGGAAATGACATATATAAGGTGACTCCGCTTTTAAATTTTGGCACAAAACCAGCAATTTTGAGAGAGTGGTCAAATCAATTACATCGAACCCCAGTGCTCAAATGGTACTTAATTTATTGAATTGAAAAGGATCAAAAGCAAAGTCGACTTTGGAAGAATTTGAAATTAGAGGATAAACTAAAGGTGGATGAAATGCAGCTCAGCCTTTTGCCTGGCATGCTGACGGTCCAGCCAGGCCTTTCACTTCGTCTCATTACACATACATTAAACAGAAGAATCCAATGAAGGATGTCCTACTTCAACAGCTAGAAATAGCAGCGAAATGTATGTTACAACACATGTCACTAACAAAAGAAGGGAAAGAAGGGCTGATTGAATAATGCAGCCCTTGATACCCAGTGTCTTATAAAAAGATGGAGTAGTTACGACCAGAGCTCAACAGCATCAACAATAACACAAGGAAAGGTAGCAAACAACATCAATCGCGGTTGCCAGAGCATAAATACAGCTGAATGGTTGAAAGTAGCAACAGATTAAATATTCTCAAAGTGATTGTTGAAAGCAAAATTAGGTTAATCAATCAGTTATTAGCACACTATGTTTCTAATCAGTAAGACCCCCGAAACAACTAATAGCAATATTTCAAGCGAAACATTTCTGATCTAAGAAATTCCTTGTTATATTTATATAATCAATTTTAAATCAATTGCAATAAATTTTGTGTTAAAACAAATATTTGAATAAAGGTTATAAAAAAAAGTGATAAGGTAGATTACTCTAAAATACTTGAAATGAGTTAAGTCCCTTGAAAAATAGTTGAAGGGCAGAGTAAGATTTTAGAACCGAGCACACTCACAGGCATGGGACACACAGACTACGGGAAGGAAGGAATATGTGTATATGTGTGTATGCATGTATATCTATATGTATATATGTGGATATAAATATGTATGTGCATACATGTGTGTGTGTGTATAATATATGTATACACACACGTTATCTATCTATCTACCTGTCTGTCAGCACACACACACACACACCACACACACACACACACACACACATATATATATATATATATATATGTTTATATATATATATAAATTGGTGTTAGAACTCAATGTGCATGTTTCAGAATAATGCAATAAAGCATTTAGTCACATAGAAAATGTAATATAAAGTTTAAAGGCTAAAGAACATTATTACTGAATTCTAGTTTCCTTGTCATTTACTTAATTTTGTATATTTAGATATATGTGTGTGTGTGTGTGTGTGTGTGTGTGTGTGTGTGTGTGTGTGTGTGTGTGTGTATTGTAGTACTTGTTTCAGTCATTGGAGTGCTGCCATACTGGAGCACGCACACACACACACACGCAATAAAAGAGATGCTTTTACAGAGAGAGATATTAGAGAAGTATGACATTGGTGGATTCAGCCATGAAATCTGTGGGAAGAGTTAATGACTCAATCAATTAGAGAAGAGAATCTGAGTGGGACTCAATGATGTGCAGTTTGGTTTTGTGTCTGGGAAAGATGCTGCATTTGCTGTCTTTCTGGTGAAACAATTGCAAGAGCTAAAAGTAAGTTGCTGTGCTTAGCATTCATTGACCTGGAGAGGGCCTTTCACAGGGCCCCTCGGTCGGTAAGCTGGCGGTCACTGAGGAAGCTTGAAGTAGATGAATGGGTTGTGGGAACCATACCAACCATGAACAGAGATGTTGTCAGTGTGGTGTGAATTAACGAGCACAATAATAATAATACTGAGCTGATAGTTAATCAGGGATTGGTTCTCAGTCCCCTCTTAAGGGAAACAAGTATATACACCCAGAGCCACAGCTGTGTGACTGAGAACTTTGCTTTCCAGCCTTATGGTTTTGTGTTCAGCCTTACTGTGTGGCACCTTGGACAAGTCTTCTCTCCCTCGGCTGTATATTCGTGCGTTTGTGCATTTGATTATCCTTGTCGTCATATTGTGCAATAGCTGTAAATGAGCATCACTGTTATACAAAAGATGCCCTTCACTACCAGGTTTCCATGGAAACATGTTGAGGAATGAAGAAATATCTTGCTTGGATTTGGAAACAGATGAGGATTGATGATAAGAAGGGCTCCCAGACAGAAAATCTGCTTCAATTCTGACCCAAGATGAACAAATTGACCCTACTACATGGTAGGTATTTATTCTATTAGTCTCTTTTGTTAAACTGCTAAGTTACAGGGAGATAGACTAACCAATACCAATCGTTAGGCTGTGGTGGGAGACAGACACAAACATACACATGTGTGTGTGTGTGTGTGTGTGTGTGTGTGTGCAATGGGTTTCATTTATCAGTTTCCTTCAACTGAATCCACTTATGAGGATTTGGTCAACCCATGTCTGTGGTAGAAGATACTTGTTTAAGGTTCCACACAGTGGGACTGAACCTAAAACCAAATTATGAGAAGCAACCATCTTAACCACACTGCTACTCCTGCACCTACAACTACATGGTCATGCTTGTGGCCCTGACCACTAGGAGACACTCCATTTGGAATGGACCAAAATACAGCAGAGATTGTTGTTGTTGTTTAGCCCCAGGCTAGTCTTGATTGAGCAAATCTATGAACAAAAGTGATCCAGCCTCAGCCATCCTGTCTTTCACTTGTGGCTTTGCAAATCCATTACATTATTCAGCATACCTTCTCTTTTCAAGAAGGTAAGGTGTAATTTTAAGGGGATTTGGCTATTGTACTTAGCAGTTCAGGTAACCATGTTAAGGCTCTCTTGCTGACATATTCAGCAGAAAATATTTGAAGAGAAAGCTGAAGAGGATGTGATGATAGACTCACAGATGAGATAATGGGAAAATGTTATAAATTGTATGTCTAACCCATGTCAATATAGAAGAAATGGTCAATGCAGATAATGATGTGCATGTTGATGATGATGATGATGATGATGTTGAAGATAATGAATTTTACATCAGTTCTGTTAGTATAAACTGGTCTCTAACATAAACATCCCACTTGCTGATATAAGATAATCAATAGAATTAACGAGCCAAAGAGAGTGTCTGCATGTGGTCGCTCAACTTGCCAAAAGCAGCAGCTAAATTACTCCCTTATTACAGTGTATTTTAGACAGAAATGAGAATCACTGAGAAAGAGAGAGAGGGGGGAGAGAGAGGGAGAGAGAGAGAGAGAGAGAGAAAGAGAGAGAGAGGTCTGCTTGATCAGGACGGATCAACAACTACAATAAAAATTACAAAAGATACTAAATTTATCCTAATAAGAGATTTTTCATTACCAGTTTATTAATGCAGACATTTAAATGAAACCATTTAATTATCTGAGTTTAAAAGTTTATAAAAAATATATGTATCAGGATTTAGTATGTCAGATTCTGCAACTAATTTATGCTTGCAATTTTGGCTGTATGAATGGTTTCCTTTAAGGAAGTGGACAGCAGCAACACACTGACATACACACATATCTAGTAGAGCAAATACAAAAGGAGTATTAAGTATGAGCGAGATACTCAGGCTGTACTCTTGCAAATACTAGTTAACAGGTGTACGGGAATGCTGGTGTTTGCTATGTATGTATGTGTGTGTGTGTGTGTGTGTGTATGAATGTATGTATGTGTGTGTATGTGTTGTGTATGTATGTATGTGGTGTGTGTGTGTGTGTGTATGAATGTATGTATGTGTGTGTATGTGTTGTGTATGTATGTATGTGTGTGTGTGTGTGTGTGTATGTATGTATGTGTGTGTGCGTGCGCGCTTGTGTGTACATATGTGCATGTATATATATATGTACAAGAGGTACCCGAAAAAACAGAATTTTGCAATATTATATTTTATTCACTTAGTTTTGCATGTTTACACTTTTATCGTCTTCAAAGTATTCTCCATTTGAAGCAATGCATCATTGGTCCAGGCATGCTTTCCCCTGATGGAAGCAGGGCTGAAACTCTTGTGAAGTGATACCTTTTAATGCCTCCATCATTTTTTTCCTTCATCTCTTCCATATCAGCAAATTCCATAGCCCCAGCTTTCGTTACCAGTGATGACCTCCAAAAACAGGTCCGGATCAACTCCCAGCTGTTCCTTCAGCTCATCACACACGTTCAGTCACAACTGCATTCGATCTTCTGTGAGCAAGCAAGGAAGACACGAATTTTGCTGCAACCCTTTTCATTCACAATTCCTCACTCAAAATTCATTGGGAGGCGGTCCAGGAGACATTAGTCATGTCAACAAGTTTGTCAATTGTTTGATGATGGTCTTCTAAGATCAGCTCGTGAATTTTCATGAGGTTTTCATTCGTTTGGGAGGTTGATGTTTGCCCTGGATGAGGTTGGTCAGCAATTGATAAGTGACCATTCCTCAAGTGTGAAAACCACTCATAAACTTCTGTTTTGCTCCTGGCAGCAGCCTTGTAAGTCGTTTGAAGCATAGGGACTGTTTTTGGCTGCCATTTTCCCTAGCAGAAAACAGAATTTCACAGAAGCCCGCTGTTCCCTGTTTCGGCCATTGCAAAAATCGATGAACAGGGGAGAAGCACTGTAAAGCAAAGACACCTCATGTCGCAGTATGACCCCTGACCCTTTCACTGGACAACGCCGGTCAGCAGACTGATGCCTGAGAGTTGCATCAAGTGAATTACAATGGGCTTGTCCTATAGAGTACGTTTGAAGTTACTTTCGGGTACTCCATTGTATGTATGCACTGAAAGTCACGTATAAGATGGGTCTAATGTACTTTGTCCATTTCTCTGGATTGTTTTAGCTTTAACACATATTTGCTTCTGATATATCTCTTGAGGGCAAAAATAGTTGTGGGGTTAAAACGTTTGCTTTGCAACTGCATCATTTTGTGTTTGATCCTGCTGCACAACATCATGTGCAAGTGTCTTGAGTTGATCTATATCCTTCGAGTGGAGTTCAGTGGATAGAAGCTGGGTTGATGCTGTTGTGTGTGTGTGTGTGTGTGTATTCAACAAAGTATCTCTTGAACTGAGATACATTGGAAATCGATGTAACCACCAGCAATAAAAAAAAAACACATAACAAAACAAAAAAACTCCTGCCTTTTTAACAAGATCCCTTGCAATATTTGTTGTACACAGAGTTATAGATGCTTCCTTTTCAAAGTTGCTAGTGCAAGTAAACTAGTGATTGGTCCATTAAAAGCCAGAACCAATAATGCTTTTGCCCAAATAAAACAAATCAAAGAAATAAGTTCTCGTTTCCAACATGTTTGTCTAAACCAATTTCAGCAATTTATTTTGAAAAGGATAATTAGATGAAATTAAACTGAAAATGTTATCATAGTGATGCAAATTTCTGTATTAAGCCGAATTCTTTTGATTTAATTTTCTTTTTAGCAACTAACTTTATTTAACATGCATTTAAATGCCGTAATTGAATCCAATTCCTATTCTGTCCTTGTTTATTTGCCACATTTTGTTTTTAAATTTATATTTTGAGTGTTGAATAATTTTCTTTGATATAATCTATCTTTTAATCTTTGAAAAATGACCTGGATGAATCAGCAATTTAAAAAAAAAAAGATTGCATTTTGATCATGGAAGCATATTGCATAGTCAGATGATCATATTAATACAGGTTCGATGCAAAACAATGCGTGGCTATTATTTCAATCAAAAGTCTTCTGCCTGTGTTAGAATACGCAATTTCAGTCAATGACCTGACCTTTCAGAATATAAGTCATGTTATCAAATAAAGTTATCAAAATTAAAATGGGGGAAAAAAAATCTAATAAAGACAAGTGTGTGTGTGTGAGGGGGTTAAAAAATAGGATAGAAAAGCTACCCTCACACTGTAGATCTCATCTGAATACTTGCAACAGAATGGGTTCTGCTAAAAACACCCCATTTTTATATATATTTTAAAACGTTTCAACTCAGTTGTTCAAACAGTTTCATTTAAATATATGCATCAATAAATTACTAACCAAAATCTCAAACTAGGATTCACTTAGTACGCTTTATAATCATCGTTGCAGTTACTGATCAGCCCTGACCAAGCAAACCAATGATGAAAGGCCTCTCAGTGTTCACTCCACTCCAAACCATTTTTTCTTCTTCTCTCTGGCAGTGGATCTCATTTCTCTTTAAAACATCAGCTGTAGTATGAGAAAGATTTAGCTGCTGCTTCTGGTAAGTTGAGCAACCAAATGCAGGCTCTCTTGTTGGCCCATTTATATTATAGGTGATCTCATATTAGTAAGTTAGTGACCAGTTTATATTAATAGAACTGTTGTTCAATTAATTATCTTCCTTATCATCAACATGGATGATGATGATGATGATGATGCCACTGCCTCTGTCACCTGCGTTCACTGATTCTCTGATGCTGACAGGGGTCAGACGGGGCTCATATACGGTCTGTTTGCTCCCAATGTATCCTAGATCAGTAGTTCCCAACTTGTGCTCTGCAAAAGTAGTACTGGGTGTCCTTGAACATGTTAAACTGACAGACCTTTCAATATCCCGGGGTCTGTGGGGAAACTCATTTAAATAAAAAGGGTCCTTGGTAGGGAAAAGGTTGGGAATCACTGTCCTAGATGATGATGCAAAATCTAATGATGTACAAAGCCTGCCAACCAAAATGTCTTACATAGAGTGAGTTCTTGATAGAATTATTCAAATGTGTCTCAATACTTTGGAAACTGACTGAACAAAATCATCAAAATATCAAAAACAAAATGGGAATGTTGTCCTTTAAGAGTTTCCTCTGGATACTCAAGGCCCATATTGACCAGTGGCTGAGCTCTTCAAATAAATGCAGTGTCTCATTTTATAGCCAAATGGTTTCTGGTTCATTCCCACAGTGTGTGTGTGTGTGTGTGTCTGTCCCTCCTGCTCCCTAGTTCACCACTGCTTGACAATCAGTGTTGGTTTATTTATGCCCCTGTACTTTAGAAGTTTAGATGAAGAGACTGATAATCAGCCCATTTTTACATATTTTATTCAGACATATGTTATAACGTTAACCAGTTTTTATGGATGCTAGAATACAATGCAAAACAAATTTGGCTTTTGCTTCTATCAGGTTGAATGACCACATTAAGGTTTCCTAATTGGCTCAAGGAAGTAAGGAGTTTGATGAAGTGGTGTGCTGAAATGAACTTCTTCCTTAACCTGTTTGATGCAAACTCACCTGAGACTGTTCCTGATGATTTTAGGATGCACACATCCTGTTCAAAAGTGATCCAGATTAAAAACTTTCAGCAAAAATTCATGTTATATTCCAAACACCAGTTTAATAATAATAATAAAGTTATATATATATGTATGTATGTATGTATGTATGTATGTATGTATGTATGTATGTGTGTGTGTGTGTGTGTATATATATATAAATATATATATGTATAAATATGTATGTGTATATATATATATACATATGTATATATATATATAAATATATATATGTATATACATATATGTATATACATATATATATATATAATTATATATATATATATATATATACATATACATATACATATATATATATATATATACATACATATATACATACATATATAATTAATTAATAAGGGTGTTATTTTTATAAAATATTATAATATGTTATAAAATATTATAATAATCCAGGTTTCTCGGGGCACTGGGCCACTTGGTGTTGAATAGGTATACTATTAAATTAGTATCTAATTCTCTCACCCTTATTAATTAATTATAATTATGCTACATTTATTTCTAAATGTAGTATTTGTTTCCGTGAAAGTTTGGCGCGCTGTTGGTAGGGGCATTTGAATTATAATGTCGGATGTAATCAATTGAACCACACGTGTATTTATCGTTATGGTAAAATCTAGCGTGTGATTGAGTGGATTTCATCCAGATAGTTTTGGCTGAGGAGCTACAAGTGAGTTTTTTGTGAGTAAAATTACATTTAATTCATTAATAGTGAAACAATTGTCCCAAAATAATCTGTATTTTTGTTATTTTTTATTTGCCCTGTTTGTGTGAGCTAACAATCGTACTGACTTTCATGGGAAACATGTATTTTTGTGGTTGAAACCTTTTGGATTTACTAGTGCTAGAGTGAGCCACATAGTGACCACTCTCTTATATTTATTTTACATACATATATATATATATATATATATATATATATATATATATATGTATGTATGCATATATAAAATGTATGTATAAAATCAAAATCAAAATCAAAATCGATCAACATCAATGGAAATTGTAGCTGTGATACCAGTGCTGGTGGCACATAAGAGAACCATTCGAATGTAGCTGTTGCCAATGCCACTCCGACTGGCCTCCATGCCGGTGGCATGTAAAAAGCACCAACCAATTGTGGCCATTGCCAGCCTCACCTGGCCTCTGTGCCGATGGCATATAAAAAGCACCATCCGATTGTGGCCATTTGCCAGCCTCATCTGGCACCTGTGCTGGTGGCACATAAAAAGCACCCACTACACTCATGGAGTGGTTGGTGTTAGGAAGGGCATCCAGCCGTAGAAACATTGCCAGATCAGACTGGGCCTGGTGCAGCCTTCTGGCTTCCCAGACCACAGTTGAACTGTCCAACCCATGCTAGCATGGAAAGCGGACGCTAAACGATGATGATGATATATATATTTATATATATAGGCAAGAATGGAGAACAAATTTCAAAGGTCAAGTCCTTTTATCAAATGAAATCACTTATTCGGTATTAAGCATTCACACTGGAAGCCCCAATATGAACATTTCTGAGTGTTTGGGTGTGAATCTGAGGAGAGTGCAATCTGAGGACATGTACTGAGAGTGATAAGAATCAAACATATATATATACAAGTGGCTTCTTTCAATTTCCATCAACCAAACACATTCACAAGGCTTTGGTTGGCCCGAGGCTATAGTAGAAAACCTTTGCTCAAAGTACCACACAGTGGGACTGAACCTGGAACCAAGTGGTTGGGAAGCAAGCTTTTTACCACACAGCCATGCCTACATGTGTATGTGTGTGCGTGTAAATATGCATGTATATATGTATGCATGTACACACACATATGGACATGTGTGTGTGTGAAGGTGGCTGGCTTATTGGTTAGGGTATTTGGCTCACAATTGTAAGGTCCTGAGTTCAATTTCAGGTAGTGTGTTGTATCCTTGAGCAAGACACTTTATTTCACATTGCTCCAGTCCAATCAGCTGGCAAAAACGAGCTGTACCCGTAATTCAAAAGACTAACCTCTCCCTCAGAACTATGTTAAGTGCCTGTGGAGTGCTCAGCCACTTGCATGTTAATTTGATGAGCAGGCTGTTCCATTGATTGGATCAACTGGAACCCTTGTCGTTGGAACCGATGGAGAGCCAGCTTTTTATATACATATATGTGTGAGGGTGCATATATACATATATCATCATTTTTTAACGTCCATTTTCCATGCTGGTATGGGTTGGACGGTTTGTGTGTGTCTGACTCTATACATACTTGCCTTATTAGGCTGCAGCTTAGTTCTGAGATGTTTAAGTGACTGAGAATATATATTTTGCATATTTATACACACACACACACACACACGCATATATATATATATATATGTGTGTGTGTGTGTGTGTAGCTTCTTTAGTTATAGCTTGTTTGTTGTTGTTTGTTATTATCAATGTTTGCAATAATGTTACTTCAGTTGGATTGATTATATGATTATAGAGTACTACTACTTCTACTACTTCTTCTTCTACTACTACTACTACTTCTACTACAACAAGATAGCTTCAGATTTGTTATACAAATTTCTCACAAATAACATGATGTAACAGCATACTGAAACATTTTACAATCCTACATATCAAGGATAGATTTTTGATAGAAAAACACACACGCACACACACACACACACACACACACACACACACACACACACACACACACACACACACACACGCTTTCACACACACACACTCTTTCTATTTCTTTCTTTTTTACTTTTTTCTCTCCATCTGACTTGCTAAGAAGTGACTGTAACAAAACCAGTTCTTTCTGTCTTCCTCTCAATAACAACATTCCTCTCTTCCATTCTCTCGCTTCCCCAATCCTGACTCTCTCCCTCTCTCTCCCTCCCTCCCTCTCTATCTACATTTCACTTTTTTCTCTCTCTCTCTCTCTCTCTCTCTGTCTATTGTGTTTTCCATTGTCATCATATTTCTTTTCTGTTTAGCTTTTATGTCTTATTATGTTTCTCTCACTCTTCCTTCTCCTTCTCTCTTTCCCTCTCCTCTCAGCAGACCTCCAGTTTTTGGGTTTCTGAAAAACACACACACACACACACACACACTTCCTATTGCCAACACCCATATCCATACATACGCATATTTGATTTCATAATACATGATGAAAGCAATGTATTGAATGTATTCATAAGGGAACAATTTTATATAAACGTCAGTTTTATTTCCTATCATCATTAGCCACCAGGTTTATATCTATTGTTTTGCCAGCTAAAACACATTCTGACATACAAATAATAGGTTTTACAAAGAAGTATCGAAAAATATTTTCACCATATTGTGAAATATATGTGAAATTTATATAAAATCATCAAATATATCGAAACTGATGAATTTTGTATTATAAAGGAATGAACAGAAACAGAATGTAATAATAAAATGACAGTTGCATCCAAGGATTCTGTTTAAATCTAAAAGACAAAAATTCTAAAGGGAATCCTTTGAAAAACAAAATATCTCCAAATATTAAGGATGTTTAGAATCCTTTCTTTTTTTTTCTTTTTTTTCTGCAAGTTGCATTTTGTCTATGGTAACAATCATATCGGTAAGTATAATATTGTTCAGGAGGCAGAATTCACTTTGGTTATCTTATCTATTCAACATCATAATACATCATCATTGTAAGTGCAGAGATGATAATGCGTTGTGACACCATAGAATTCAATTCAATTTAGTTCTATTTAATTCTTTGTCATTATACAACAATGAGACAGAAACTGGATTGCAGGCCAAACAACAATATCGACATTCAGATGCATGTACAAACATCCACACACACACACTTCCCCAACCCCAATAATAATATTTCATTTCGCCAATAATTATTAATTCTCTGCAAAGCTCAGGTGAGATCTGCAATGGAGTTTTGCTCTCACATCCTACTGTCTACTCAAGAAATGCTATTCCACTGTCTGCTCAGCATCACATATCATCCTCTTGCCCACTGGACAGGCTATCTTGTCCCTCTAACTTTTTCTACTACAACTAAACTGAGTGCTACTCCTTGGTTCTGGCTGGTAATGTTCCTCATCCAGCCAGGTACCCTCAAATCACATGTGCTCCCTTCTCACCACCCGTTTCATGTCATTTCCCTCCCTGTCTTTAATACAAACTACTAATCTAACATTTACAGGGTAAATCAATGTCTTGGAAATAGTAGTGAATATCCCTCAAATCACAAATGACTGTCTTTTGAAAAGACTGGGTGGAATGGAAAATGTAATTCTGCGTATAGACAGATATGCATAGGTGTGGTTAAGAGGCTCACTTTACAATGACATAGTTCTGGGTTCAGTCCCCTCCAGTGCAGCACCTTGGGCAAGTATCTTCTGCTACAACCTTGAGTTAACCAATGCCTTGTGAGTGAATTTGGCAGATGGAAACTGTTTGGAAACTCTGTGTGTGTGTGTGTATTTGGACCTCCATCACTTGATAACTGGTGTTAGTTTGTTTATATCCATTTAAAAGTGATTGATAGAATAAGTATTAGGGCTAAATTGCTTGACTAAACCCATGTAAAAATATAGACAAGATGGTCATAACTGGAATGTCTTTAACTATAAGTATCACATTTTTATGGCTAACATGATAACAGATAGTAATAACCGATATTTTCTTTTATCAACCCACTAAAGGATGCAAAGCAGAGTCAACCCTGACAGGATTTGACTCTTGGTACATAACAAGACTCAACAAAATAGTGAAATATATTTTCTCCTTTGACTCCCTGCTTATCCACCTGACTCCTTCAATAATATAAACAAACGTGAAACAATGGGAGGTCTTTTGTGTTGTTGATAACCTGCTTGGAGAAGAAAAATTATCTTAAATCACATCCCTACTATCTTAAGACAAAAAAAGGACATACTGGGCTATACCCTAGATCCCAGATACATGAAGGCATAGGGTAGTCACATGACTAGCTGCGATGACAGATCTGCTTAATCAGAGTGGACCTAGGGTTAAATAATAACAGAACGGATAAAATATTTAACAAATCTTTTTTTGTACTCTTTGAAAAGTTCAATAAGATTAAAATCTGAAAGTCAGAAAGACTATTAAATCTATGTCGCAGTAATGTTTTTAGCCATAGACGTTTCAAAGAATAGCAGCTTTACAGTTATTTATACAAATATGTACACACACTATATAATTATAAAAACACATCTATCCAAATACACAAATACAGACTAACTTTTCTTCCTCTCTCTCTCTCATATATACATGTGTGTGTGTATATATATATATATATATATATATATATATCAGTACAGATGTATAAGCACATATTTTCCAAAATACTCATACACATACTAACACAAACTCAAATAATAATTAAATAAATTTCAAATGATAATATGAAAAAAATATACAGCAATATTCAATGCTTTTAGCTAATTATAAAGATACATTTAAAGTTTTTTGCAGCTGTTTTCTTCAGATTTATATAGAATGTTTCAGATCTCTATTATTATTATCATTATTATTATTATAACTATTATTATTATTATTACTATTAATGTGATGAGATGGCAGGATCATTATAGTGTTGGAGAAAATGCTTAGTGTATTTCTTTTGGTTCTTTACATTCTGAGTTCAAATTCCACTGAAATCAACTTTGCTTTTCATCTTTTCAGAATGATAAAATCAAGTACCAGTCAAGTGGCCTTGTGTCAAAATTATTATTATTTGACCGAATCGTTGGCACACTGGGCAAAATGCTTAGTGGCATTTCATCTGTCCTTATGTTCATCATCATCAACCTGCGTTCAAATTCCGTCAAGGTCAACTTTGCCTTTCATCTTTTGGGGTCAATAAAATAAGTAATCGACAATCTGGTTTTGTGCTAAACCCTTGATAATATTTTCACATTTGATTTCCAGTTCTAATAAATTTTTGTGATATTTTACATCTAATTATTCCTTTGCATAATTGTGCTCACTTGCTTAGTAAGTATTGCTTTCATTATCAACGATTTTGTTGAGCTTGTGCTGGACTCAAACTGGTCACAAGTAGTCACCTCTCCAACAAGAGGCGACAACACCTTGGACCTGCTCTTCACCACAACTCCTGAAGCGGTTATCAATTGCACTACGGAGGAACCTCTAGGTGACTCTGATCATGCTATGATCATCGCCAATCTGGCTCTTGCGGGCAACAAAAACCTGAACCATCTCCAATCTGCTTCCTTCGATTGGAAGAGAGCAGATTGGAACCTGTACCACACTGAACTACAGGACCCAAACTGGCGTGAATTCTACAACTCTGGAGATGTGAATACTATACTCCAGAGTATCCTGGACTCAATATGGGCAGCATGTGCAGCATCAGTGCCACGTAAACAAAAAAAGAAGAACCGCCCCAAAAGGGCAATTTGGGAAACTTCAGCGGTCCGACTTGCCAGGAGGGAACGTCGGACTGCTGAACGGGAATACAGGTTGCATAAATCAGACACCAACAGGAAGAAGCGGAATAAATCCTCCAACCATCTCAAGCAAGTGACAAAAAAGCAGTGCTTGAATTTGAACAGTGCATAGCAGCCAATCCTGACAGCAAGGTTTTCTGGAAATATGTGCACTCAAAGCAGAGACCTCACTCTCCAGTGGGCCCTCTTCACAACCCTCACACAAACCAGATCACTGACGACCCCAAGGAATGCGCAGAACTCATTGCCGAGTGCTATGCAAACATATTCACTGTTGAAAGTCAAAATGTACCATCTTCACCATCACTAACAGCAAACTCCATAACAACTATGGAATTTACACCTGCAATGCTGCGACGTCACCTTCAAAATAAGCGCAACTATGCCTCCCCTGGTCTCGATGGAGTTACATACCTGCTTCTCAAACGTGGCAGGCACTTCCTTTTACACCAGCTTTCTATTTTCTTCCAGTACTGTCTCAACAATGGTGCTACTCCGGAGCAGTGGAAAACTGCCAGTGTCATTCCTCTGTTCAAAAAGGGCGACCGCACATCACCTGTCAACTATCGCCCAGTCAGTCTCACTAGCTGTATTGCAAAACTGATGGAATCGTGTGTCAGAGAAACACTCTGGAACTTCTGGAGCTCTCACCGTCTCATCCGACCCTCACAATATGGATTTGTCCCTAACTCCAGCTGCAGTGACCAGCTTGTCGAGTTCCTTGAGGACATTACTCAGATTACTGACAGTGGCTCATGGGTGGATGTTGTCTACCTTGACTTTGCTAAGGCTTTCAACTCTGTGCCACACAAAAGGCTTATGGTGAAACTCTCTGCAATGGGTGTGGGGGATGACCTTTTTAACTGGTTGAAATCCTTCATTCTCAGCCGAAAGGAGGTAGTCACAGTTCTAGGACAGCACTCTACACCATATGAGATGTCATCGGGTGTACCACAGGGATCTGTCCTTGGTCCCCTCTTGTTTGTGGCATACATTAACGACATAGATGCCAATTTAAAGAATGCCACAGTATTGAAATATGCAGACGACATCAAGCTGTACCTTGAAATCAAGAGGACAGATCCTGATGTCTACAACTCTTTCCTGCAATCAGACCTAGACACAATGCAGCAATGGATCACAGACTGGCAACTGAAACTGGCTGTGGACAAGTGTACCACCATGCATTTTGGGAGAAAAAACCCTGCGTTCACATACTCCCTCCACAACACTGATATCAAGAAATCCTCTTGCGAGCGTGACCTAGGCATCACTGTCAGCAGTGATTTCCGTTGGTCAAAGCATATCTCTAAGATTGTCAGGAAGGCCGAGGGTGTCTTGGCATCACTCAGCAGGTCTTTTGTTAGCCGCTCTCCAGCCATCTATTTAAAACTGTATACAGCTATGGTACGACCACACTTGGAATTCGCATCATCAGTTTGGAACCCCTATCTTGCACAGAACATTGACCTCCTGGAATCTGTCCAGAGACGTGCAACCAAACGCATACCCTCCATCAGACACCTACCATATTCTGAGCGCCTTGTTTCCCTGGGCATGGATTCACTGAAGCTCCGGCGTTTGGCGACGGACTTGGTAAACACCCACAAAGTTATCAACCACCTCACCAACAACAACACTGAACACCTTTTTGATCTCCATGTGTCTAACACACGTGGACATGCCTACAAAGTCAGAAAACAATACAGCTCCCATGACTTTCGGAAACATTTTTTCACGCTCAGAGTTGCTGAAGCATGGAATAAACTGCCTGCGTCAGTTGTTGACTGCCATGACACGGCATCTTTTAAGGCCCTCATGCTTTCCGAAATCCGCCGAAACTACACCTGATTATATATACACTTTAGATGAGTTGTAGTGCACCTGAGCACTGTACACAATTATTATTATTATTATTATTATTATTATTTTATCACAGTCATAATCTCTTTTTTTAAAAACAAATATCATGGTAGTCCAACAATGGAGAGGGGAAGCAGTTTGTCAAGTTTTACCTTCCACTTAAAGCAACATAGAGATTTCAATTCAACAGCCCTTCTGTAAGCTTTGCAGTGGGTGTGTGTGTGTTTGAGAGAGAGATAACATTGCAAACAATGAATGAAATAAACATGAAATGAAAAAATCGTATAAATAAAAAGGGCATTACTACAGATATATATGTCCCTCACTTTGTTGTTTCATAACATTCAGGAAAATGGATACTTTTTAACAAACTTTTCTACAAATACTGCTTAGATGTGGTGGCTTCAGGGTATTTAGAGATTTTTGGGAAAGAATTTTTCCAAGGGGATGGAGTGAGGAGTTTCAAAAAGTTCACATGATCTGACTTTTTTCCCTCACAACTTTCAGGAGAATGGGTATCTATTAGTGAAAGTTAATGCAATTCCCTTTGAAATGGCATAGATTACAATTATAAAGAAATTTGTGGGGGAAATTTTTTTTCTGAGGAGGTGGGGAGAGGAGTTTCAGTAAAATGGAGTTTTGGATCAGGAAGAGCAAATAAGTTAAAACTACTCTGTTTTGACGGGGATTTTCCCCATTTTATTTTAAACCACAGCCTTTGAAATGATGGGGTTGTAGGAAGGTATCTTTGTAAGAAAAAGTTTTGAAAATTATTTTTACACCCCACCCCATCATCCCACTCCAGGGTTACTTTGACCAATTTTGTTTGCACTTCAAAACCATGGCCTTTTCAGTAAAAAAAAAAAGAAACAAAATTGTTGATATTTTCAGATGGAAATGCAAATGATTTAAGGGTGATTTGGTTGTTGTTTCTAGTGCATCCAAAGACAATCCTCCTCGTTTCTTTATCACTCTTACATGTATTGATGTTTTTCAATACCCCGCCCCACCCATAAATTCATTTATATGCTATAAAAAAAGAAAATCTGAGAAATTATGAATATTTTGCAATCCCACTCCCTGCCCCTAAATATTGGAGAGCCTGAGAAGGTCCTTGCTGGCACTTATCCACACTGAATTAAAAAAAAGAGTCATTTTAGTAGTATACTTTTTGTTGCTCATACTCCACCAATGGACCCCGTGTGAGAGTGAAGATTGAGGGTGGTTTGGGTTGTGCTAGAAACAACAGCCAAACCTCCCTGAAATTGTTCATTTTTTCTCTGAGAATATTTATGATTTTTTTCCTTTTTTACCAAAAAGACTCCTCCCATGGTTTTTAAGTTAAAAAAGAAAAATGGCCAAAATCGGTCTGGATAGTTATTTAAAGACTTATAGTGTTACAAACAGCCATAACAACAAAATCACTTCTTCATTTTTTTTACAAAAATTATATTGGTCAATAATGTTTTTACATTACGTATATATTAACAGAATAAACCATTGGTTTTCCGAATAGCAAATTAAAACTTGAAATGAAAACATTGAAAGAGAAGGTGAGAGACTTTACAAATGTAAACAAAATACTCAGCAGTGAATGCAACGAATATTTAAATTTGTGAAAAATTGAAGTTTGAAAATTCAATAAAGTTCAGAAATTGAAATTATAGGAAATTTCTAGGAACATGAATTTATAAAACAATTTCCAGACGGTCAAGCCTTTAATAATTGCTTTCTTTTAGTACCTTTAGTAACTGTTACATAACTAATCAATAAGCAGCTGTCTTTCTCTTTTATAGTATAGATTATTATTATTATTGAGTGAGAGAGCAGTTCATGCCATCAAAGTAACACAGGGGTAAAATATACAAAGCCCAGTATACCAATCATGACTACCCGTCTGATAAGGGTACACTAGGCACATGCATCACAACCATATGTGCGCAACATGGTGATCTTATATCACGATAAGCAGCATATGACCTTACAGGTGGGGCCCAGTTAGAATTTTCTTCTGGTCAAGTAATCCAACCCGCTCAAAAGGTCCCTGAATAAGGGTTGTTTAAGGATGTTGAACAAAACACCCATGTTTCCAGAGGTGAATCATTCTAACCCCAAAGAATCCCTCTCAACACATGGCTATGATGCTCCCCCACTACTTCTGCTCATGATCAGAGATGCACATATCGTCAGCCACTAAGGAACATGCACAACTGGTTAAAGTCAAACAACTGACTGGCAAATCTGTGGAATTGAGCAGAATATTTGCTGTAGCCTATCTTTTATACCAAGACAAAACAATGTACATAACACTTCCAATCAGGGCAGAATAGTTAGCATGCTGGACAAAATGCTTAGTGACGTTTCATCTGTCTTTCTCTATAGTTTGTCTCATTGGTTACATATTATATGTGTGTGTGTGTGTGTGTGTGTGTATATATATATATATATATATATATATATATGACTGAGACTTTTGGCAATATGCTGTGCTTGCGAGGACCTGTCAAGCCAACTGAAATCGTAGTCATGGCTGATGCTGGTGTCACATAACTAGCCCCTGTGTCAGTGGCATGTAAATAACATCTTCCAAGCACTGGGCCTCATGGAAGCAATGACTGAAACCTTTGGCCATTATGCTATGATCGAGAAGAAGACCCATCAAGCTGAGCAAAATCACAGTCATGGCAGATACTGGTGTCACACAAATGGCACCCATGCTGGTGGCACGTAAAAGCAGCCATTACACTTTCAGAGTGGTTGGCATTAGGAAGGGCATCCAACCATAGAAAACCATGCCATATCAAACTGGAGTCTGGTGCAGCCTTCCAGCATGTCAGCCCTGGTCAAATTGTCCAATCCATGCAGCATGGGCAACAGACATTAAATGATGATGATGATGATGATGATATATATGTATGTATGTGCTTTCCTTAAAACTTGATTTCGAAACGTACGTCCGTGGATAACTAAAAAAATGTATGATAGATTGCAGTCAATTCATTCTCTCTTACCTGTTTGTGTCTGCCTTCCAAATGCTGTTTTTACTGAGATCTCCCTTTTTTGTAGAAGAAATAGCTATAACCCTTTGACTGCTATTTCTAAATTCGGTATGTGGTAAGGCAACTCGTTGCTAAACCCTTATTGCTTAGTATTACTTAAATTTTCCTCGAATGAGGCTTTTACATGCCGAAGACTACTTGGTGTAATTGATAATTTTTCCAAATTAATTAATTTCACCCTTCATTATTACGGATAACCATATTTTATCTCAGTAGATGACCACAGCATCTTGTTTTGGCTACACGCGGGTGGGAAGGGGCTGTTGACACAATCGTTTCATTCACAATTGAATTCGGTGATACCAGTTGCGGATTCTAGCTCGCTCTGATACTGAGTGGAGTTGGTGCCTTCTGGTATCTCAAAATTCAATATATAATCATTTATGATTATAGTATTCTACGCTGAAGAGAAAAGAAGTTTCGGTAAGATAGAATTATTTATTATTAATATTTAATATCTAATTCTTATGCTTTCCTTAAAACTTGATTTCGAAACGTATGTCCGTGGATAACTAAAAAAATGTATGATAGATTGCAGTCTATTCATTCTCTCTTACCTGTTGTGTCTGCCTTCCAAATGCTGTTTTTACTGAGATCTCCCTTTTTTGTAGAAGAAATAGCTATAACCCTTTGACTGCTATTTCTAATTCGGTATGTGGTAAGGCAACTCGTTGCTAAACCCTTATTGCTTAGTATTACTTAAATTTTCCTCGAATGAGGCTTTTACATGCCGAAGACTACTTGGTGTAATTGATAATTTTTCCAAATTAATTAATTTCACCCTTCATTATTACGGATAACCATATTTTATCTCAGTAGATGACCACAGCATCTTGTTTTGGCTACACGCGGGTGGGAAGGGGCTGTTGACACAATCGTTTCATTCACAAATTGAATTCGGTGATACCAGTTGCGGATTCTAGCTCGCTCTGATACTGAGTGGAGTTGGTGCCTTCTGGTATCTCAAAATTCAATATATAATCATTTATGATTATAGTATTCTACGCTGAGAGAAAAGAAGTTTCGGTAAGATAGAATTATTTATTATTTAATATTTAATATCTAATTCTTATGCTTTCCTTAAAACTTGATTTCGAAACGTACGTCCGTGGATAACTAAAAAAATGTATGATAGATTGCAGTCTATTCATTCTCTCTTACCTGTTTGTGTCTGCCTTCCAAATGCTGTTTTTACTGAGATCTCCCTTTTTTGTAGAAGAAATAGCTATAACCCTTTGACTGCTATTTCTAAATTCGGTATGTGGTAAGGCAACTCGTTGCTAAACCCTTATTGCTTAGTATATATATATATATATATATATATATATATACACACACACATATATCATTGAAGGAATGGGTGTGTGGTAAGTAGCTTGCTTACCAACAACATGGTTCCGGGTTCCATCCCACTGCCTTGCACCTTGGGCAAGTGTCTTCTACTATAGCCTCAGTAGATTTGGTAGATGGAAACTGAAAGAATCCCGTCGTATATATGTATTTATGTATATATATATGTATATGTATGTATGTGTATATGTTTGTGTGTCTGCGTTTGTCCCCCAACATCGATTGACAACCGATGCTGGTGTTTACATCCCCGTAACTTAGCGGTTCGGCAAAAGAGACCGATAGAATAAGTACTAGGCTTACAAAGAATAAGTCCTGGGGTTGATTTGCTTGACTAAAGGCAGTGCTCCAGCATGGCCACAGTCAAATGACTGAAGCAAGTAAAAGAGTAAAAGAGTATATGTAGTTAGATAGAGGTAGATGGACAGACAGACAGACAGATTAGTAGACAGGTAAACATTTCTGTCACCTGAATGAATGCATGGAAGCAAGAAACTGAGAAAATGACAGAATGAATAATCAGCTACGAACAAATGAACATTAATATTCCACAAATGTTGTTTGTTACACAAAATATATTTGTCAATCAACAACCAAGACACTGAAGTAAATCTATGAATTTTGATGTATCACATGGCAGAGGCTTTGATTTATTTCATACCACCGAGTTGAACAGCTTTCCCGCATCACAAATGCACAGACGTAGCAAAGAATAGTTTCCATAAGTTTCACTAATCACAGAAAGCTAATAGAAAGCCGATGTATTTAAGAATTAAGACTAGTTTCTTTCTTAACTAAACCATTTGGTAGGAAGAAAAAAAAAAAAGAATCAAAGGTCCTTCCTGAGTTATAAACTCATAAGACTAATTTCCTGAATTCTGATGCTGGTCCATTGCAGGTGAGACCAGTAGATAATGGCTAAAAATGCAAAAGAGAGTTCATCATCATCATTCAATCTTCACTTCCCTTTGCATACAAGGGTCAGATGAAATTTTGCTGAGGCAGATTTCCACTGACCCTCACCCCTGATTCTAAGCAAAATAATATTTTGATGCTCATTTACAATTTTAACATGCCAACAACACACACACACACGAATGTCTATATCATGAACTTCTTTCAGCTTCTGTCAACCAAACCCACTCACAAGCCTTTGGTCAGCCAAGGCCTATAGGGGGTGATACTTGTCGAAGGTGCCATGCAATTAGAGTCAATCAAAGACTATATAATCGGGAAATAAGCTTCTTAACAACACAGCTACACCTGCACCTAAAAATTCTTATATTTAAGAGCATCTCAGATCTTAATCTACCGAGGTACATTGTTCATAATAAAGAAATCTGTGTGTGTGTGTATGCACACACACACACACACACACACTGTGCTCTCTATAGATTTGTGTCAATGTGGCAGAGATGTTAGTATGTGGAACAGAATGCCTTGTGGTTCTGACTCTCTGTGCTCACATCATTCTAAGATCAACTTCACCTTCCATCTTTCTAGTCACTAAAATTTATGAAGTACCAATCTAAAGTGATGGATTTGCAGAACTTTAACAGCCCCAGACACATTGCCTCTGCAGGATCTTTGGATTCTAATAGCAAAACCTATGATGCTAGTGTCCTGCTGTTTGGGCTTTGAAGAAAAACCAACCTCAAACAACATGGATGGCACAGAGAAGGGAGTCTTTCATGAATAGACAGCTTCTAGCCTTTCACACAAAGGAAAGAAAAACCATGCTCAGGCCTGCACATAGAAGTGTAGATATATGACCAACCCTGACTAATAAGGGCCCCTCTGTCTGGCCCCTCTGTCTATCTGTTTCTCAGTCTTTCTAGTTCTAGCTAGTTATCTGCATCTAGAACCACATCATCTAGCGTGCATTTTTGTTTTCTGGATACAATTTGGTTTGAAGAAAATTTAGTTGCTATTTCTAGTATACAGCAACCAGCTAGTGGTTCTCCTCATTGGCTCAGGATGAAAATTATCTCTCTTTACTGAGAATCTTGCTTCTATGTTCACTGCATTGTTATTGCAGACCAGCTATTAATGTACTCCAGTGTATTTAAGAATAATTATCCATAATAAAGAAACAGCACTAATTACAGCTATTTGCATTCGAATATAATGCCAAATTGACCTAAGTTGAGGAATGATAATTATCAGAGAAAAGAAATATGATTACAGATTCTTATATTAGTAGTTTAGTTTATATAATTCTCGTCTTTTTCCATTTTAGTTGTACAAAATGAAGATTGATTCTAACAGAGTTAAATCAAAATCAACCGCTTTGTTTTATCAATTGCAAAATGAAGTTTTACTCATCAGAAATGAAAGCATTCTTTTATTCTTTCACTGGTTTCAGTCATTCGATTATTATAGCCAGGCCATGGCATCAATCTAATGATTCAATTGTCTCCAATGCACTGGTTTGTCTGTTACTTGTTTTATTGTCCCTGATCCTTGTAAACTAAAATGAGGAAGACCA